>NC_068982.1:156453136-156456018 GCF_001194135.2 Octopus bimaculoides | reverse complement strand
GAAGAGGAGGAGGGAGAAGAGGAGGAGGGAGAAGAGGAGGAGGGAGAAGAGGAGGAGGGAGAAGAGGAGGAGGGAGAAGAGGAGGAGGAGGGAGATGGTGACCGTGGCAGCTACACCTATGAAGAAGAAGAAGAAGAAGAAGAAGAAGAAGAAGAAGAAGAAGAAGAAGAGAAAGACAAACACAGAATGGAAGAGATGTCATTTGTTTTTGACATATTGGGTAGCAGACTGTCTTTGGGGGGAAAATTAGTTGACCGATGATGATAATGGCGATGATGATGATGATGACAATCATAATGATGAAAACGACGACGGCAGATTTTGATGTTTACCATCATAATCATTACCATCACATTCATTATCAGCCACATAATCATTAACATGATTCACCACTGCTACTACCACCGCCACCACCACTACTACTACTAGCCACTAACGAGATCGGAAGCCATCATCGCATCCATCCTACCGTAACTTGCTCCCTGCACTTTAACAGCACCATCACCACCACTACCACAACCACCATCACTAACAACAACAACAACAACAACAACACAACTACTACTACTACCACCACCACGACCACAAATACTAATAATAGCAACAACAGCCACAATAATAGTTATAATCCTTTCGACTATAGGCACAAGGCCTGAAATTAAAGTGGCCTCACACTTCTGCTGTTACTTATTTCATCGACCCGCGAAAGGACAAAATGCAAAGTGGGCCCCGGCGGAATTTGAACTCAGAACGTAAAGCCAGAAGAAACGCCTCTGAATATTTGCCCGGCATGTTAACGCTTTCATAGTGGTTTCAAATTTTGGCACAAGGCCAGCAATTTCGGAGGGGATAGGATGGATAAGTCAATTGTATCGAGTCCAGTCCGAAATTTGAACTCATGACTTAGAGACGAACGAAAATATTTTGTCCAACGTGCTAACGATTCAGCCAGCTCGCCACCTTCATAATAATAATAATAATAATAATAATAATAATAATAATAATAATAATAATAATAATAATAATAATAATAATAATAAATAATAATAATAATAATAATAATAATAATAATAATAATAATAATAATAATAATAATAATAATAATAAATGCCCTGACAAAGTACCAGGCAGTGGCTCTCATAGCTTCTGATCTTAACTGATTCGAAGTGTAATCATGTACATTGTTTTGTCTTGGTATAAAAGATGGGCTACAGCAAATATTCTGCTCAATACCATAGATTTGCTTGTCAGTTACTTGACCTTAACCAGTTGAGCATGTCCCTTGGTGGCTGACGATATGTGCATCTCTGATCATGAGCAGAAGTAGTGGGCGAGCATCATAGCCATGTGTTGAGAGGAATTCTTTGGGGCTTGTGATTTATCTGTCCGCTCACTTCAACGAATTCGACGTATTTGTTATTTTCCATTTTCACTTCATCTCCATTTTTATTACGTTTATATCTCTTTTTTTTTTTTCGTCATGTTGTCCTCCTTCCATTGATCAGCACTTAGGGTCGAGGCTCACAGATTTATGCTTTGATTAATTTTTCGTATACTATATTGATCCATTTTAATAGGCTCATTGGCATGAATATCAAACAATAATCGCCCACATAATTTTTATTTTTCATCATTATCACAAATACATCTCACTACTGCGAGACTTGGAATTTTATTATCAGTAATATTTTCTTTCACCCAAAACACATCGCCACATTCCAAATTATCTTGTTTTCATCCAAGCATTTATTTATGTTTACTTTTTCTCCCGCCATTCTTTCTGCAATCATCATCATCATCATCATCATTATCAACATCATCATCATCATCATCATCATCATCATCATCATCATTGTCGTCATCATTACAAATTTTTGTGTTTGAATGGTTTTATTAGCATTAGTATTATGATTATTGTTATCATTATTACCTTTATTTTTATTATTATCAATGTTGTTAATATCAAACTACCCTGTCCTTTTCTTTTCTTTTCTTTCCTTTTCTTACTATATTTGTTTCCTGTTAATATCATTGCAATATTTTTATTTTCTTCTTTTTCGCACTATTATTTTTATATTTTCATTCTTTCTACTCTTTTTTACTCTTTTACTCTTTTACTTGTTTCAGTCATTTGACTGTGGCCATGCTGGAGCACTACCTTTAGTCGAGCAAATCGACCCCAGGACTTATTCTTTGTAAGCCTAGTACTTATTCTATCGGTCTCTTTTGCCGAACCGATAATTTACGGGGGACCTAAACACACCAGCATCGATTGTCAAGCGATGTTTGGGAGACAAACACAGACACACAAACATACATATACATATACATATATACGACGGGCTTCTTTCAGTTTCCGACTACCAAATCCACTCACAAGGCTTTGGTCGGCCCGAGGCTATAGTAGAAGACACTTGCCCAAGGTGCCACGCAGTGGGACTGAACCCGGAACCATGTGGTCTGTAAGCAAGCTATTTACCACACAGCCACTCCTACGCCTATTTATGTTTAGATCTTTTAAAGTTTTATTATCATCATCATCATCATCATCAACATTATTATTATTATTATTATTATTATTATTATTATTATTATTATTATTATTATTATTATAGACGTCACACAATATGCAATATCGTGAGGTTATTGATTGAAGATATTGTGTTTACCGAAGGTTTGTACTCTCTGTCAAGTCACAAGGATCTCAGACAGACAGTACTTTACGCAATATACGTGTAGTTCCAAGTAATGCCGACGTTTGCAATACATCTAGATTGTAGGGTATCTCTAAGCTTTTCAGATACTTTTTTCAGATTGGGTGATATTGAACCCAATACATTCTTCTTCTTCTTCTTCTTCTTCTTCTTCTTCTTCTTCTTCTT
>NC_068982.1:156447791-156453126 GCF_001194135.2 Octopus bimaculoides | reverse complement strand
TTCTTCTTCTTCTTCTTCTTCTTCTTCTTCTTCTTCTTCTTCTCAATATTATTATTGTTGGTGTTGTAGTTGTTCCCGTTTTTGTTGTTGCCGTAGATGATGTTGCTACTGTTGTTATGGCTGTTTTGTTTTATCATTTTCCATTATCCTTATTTTTGTACTCATTTCGTCCCCATACATTCTACGTTCAATGCAAATTTTTGCAGGATCGAAACAGATACAGCTTAAAGCTTGTTTGATGGCGTGTCATACCGACATATTCAACTACCATATTCAACACAGAATAAGAAACGGAATGGTACAGAAACAATTGTAACGAATTTCGACGTTGTGCTAAATTCATTCAGTTCCCTCTTACCTATATATTGCTCTTAAAAAAAAACTAACTAATACCAGTAAGATACTTGGAGTTCTTGCACCAATGTACTTGATAAAGCGTATGTTTAAATATTTTCCAATGTAAATATTGAATTTTTGTTTTGTTTTTAGATTTATGATATCTAGAACAACAGTATCGAATGCATCCTTCCTACCTTAAACCGGTAGTGAGTTGTTAAAACGGCAGTGTTCCAAATTACAGTTATTTCCAATAATATAAAGGTTCTATTTTATAACATTCTGTCTTCTGATAAAAGTTACATTGAAAGTTGAAAGTTTGCAGAATTTTTATAGAGGGATCATATCAATTACTTTCGATTTGGTGATTACATTTCTGTGATATTTAACTGTTCTAAATATGAATTTAACTTGCACTTTCTAAATTGTGAAGAACATTGCGTGAAATTTTTTAGATAGGTAAAAACTACTACTACTACTACTACTACTATTACTACTACTACTACTACTACTACTAATAATAATAATAATAATAATAATAATAATAATAATAATAATTATAATAAAAATGCGCTTCCAATTATTTAAATGGAGATATTAATCCTTATCAGATAATCAAAGATGAAAATAGGGAGGATAAATTTGAACCAAAATAATGAAGGCATTTGTATTATAAGGTCCCTTATCCAGAGGCAGTGAAGAAATAAATATTCAGAAAAAAATGCTAATCTATATATTGAGACGAATACCTACATTTATTAGATAAATTAGCAGTGGTGGCACTGCATCCTACTTCTGATAGATAAATATAAAAACAACAACAACAAAATCAACACCAAATGTCAAATTGCATCCAATGAATAAATATCACTCTAACTGATATATTATCAGTTATTGGTGTTGGTTGCCACGATGTACAACGGTTCGCTATTTATAAAATATGAAGTTTAGATTGTGAAACCTACTCGATAATATCCCTGCTTTTACTGATTATTCTCTGAGATCTCAGTAGATTTTGGCGGCAAGGCAATTTAGCTATATTTATTTATTTATTTAGTTAGTTAGTTAGTTAGTTTTTATAAAACAGTAAAAGCATTGTATTCTTCTTCTCTGTGCAAGGTGGGGGGAAATAAAAGAAAAAGAACAACACGATTCTCCATCTCCATCAATTCGATTGGAAATTGTTCTTATCTCAACGGATAAACATTAAAGAAAATTTGGCAATCGTTTGGCAATCGTCGTAAGCCCCAACTGAGTCGGAAACGAAGATAAGTTTCTGTCCAAATATAAATAATTCAGAAGTGGTTTAGATAACACAACTTACAACATATGTCTTTCAAACAGAAAATAGATCGATCAAAGAAAGTTTAAATATTCTGGAGGATATATAGAGTATGTTTCAGATCTTTAATTCTGTTTGTTAGTCCAACTATCACCATTGCCTTGTTGTAAACTTTCTTATCTTCTGTGCAATTTCCAAGCATGGTATGCTCACCTTTTACTCCAGAAGGTAAGCCAGGAGAATCAATTACCGTGATCAAATGATTAAACAATTTCTATTATGATATAACAGTACCGTGGCTTGGCAGTGAATAGAAGACACAGTTTCGATTAACACTTGGAGCAGTTTCATTACTATCACTAATTATATCAGTTAATAATAGAGTGACAACGTTGGTTACGATTTATTTAGTAATGGAGTAAATGCAGCTCTTTCTGTTTAACTAGCTAACTACGTGCCATCAGTAAGGACGGTTAATTGTAGTATTTTATATATAAATAAGGTTCAAAATAAGGTACATAATAATCACATACACAAACATTCACATATTTCCCTTGTACACGCACACACATACACACACATACTCACACAGAGTTGAGACGCTGATTTATTTCACCCCTTCTTTTCTCTCATTGCTATTACTTTCTCTCACTCCTCTCAGACAGGGCTATTACTCTCACTACTTCTCCTTCACTGAATTACTATTTTCTCTACTTCTCTGCGTCCGGCGTGACTCTGGACAAATACACATATATACAAATATATAAAAACACTACGCTCATTATTATATTAGGATATTTTAGCGTACTTAGCATTCTGTGAACGACCGGTGTTGTTCTGCCATTTACATGGTGATCTTCAGACATAATCACCATATATGTAATTATGTTTATGATATTGTCATCGTGTTATGAAAGCAACATTTTGCTTATGAGCACTGAGTTCTGTTGTGCAACTTTTATTGGTGGGAACAAGGTTAGTTTTTCTTTTTTTCGAACACTCTCTATGTACTGTTTTATCCGTGTTTTTGAGATACCTTTTACTGTTCTTATAAATATACTTACGTTAACTGATGTATTGAAGTTTACTTTTGCCTGACATTCTTTTCTTCTTTTACTTTGACAATTTTGCCAAGAAATGCAACGAAATCTTGATGATTGATGGAATTATGACGAATAGAAGCTGTTGCGTGTAGGGCACATTCGACTGTCAGCCGAATCGTACCACGGCTTTCGACAGATTTCTTTACTTCTTTGTTCGAACAGATTTCTTTGTTCGATGGATGTGGAGAAGAAATGTGAGATAGTTGAGGACAGGCATTTTCCTCACGGTGGTAGACCTCATTCTCCTTTTCAAATGCCAATTAAAGAGGTAAGTTGTAGGGGAAAAAATTACTAATCTTCAGGAAATTTGCTGCAAGGGGAGAAAGTTGCAAGCATGAGCATGACCTGCTCTCAATAAGTGCCTGTTGTTCATTGTAACCTCTTATCATATATTTGGTGAAGCTTTCCAGGATTTTGTCCCGAGTTATTTCGTTGACTCAATGCGGCTATCCTCATTTCGACATACGCATGAACAAGCACACCAACATGCACATTAACATACAAACACACATATGTATACACACAGATATTTAGATATTGATATTATGGATGTATGTGTATATATCTTTAAGTAAGCGAATTATGTTCTAATGAGGTCACAAGTTCTATTCCATTGTACGATGTCTGACACCTCCGTCATTTTTTTTTATCCTTGGTTAAACCGATACGTTGTAAGCGAAATTACTTAGACGGAAACTGTAGAAAAGCTATCGGATTGAATGTATCTGTAACTTAAACGTCCAGTCGTGTTTCAATGTGTCACGCGCAAGATTGGTGCTGTAGATGAGGTACATATAAGCTGGGATTTGTCCTTCGTACTGTAGAAGGAGTATGTAAATTCTGCATTTCCATGATTCTTGCATTTTAGATTTTAAACACTCATAGAAAGTGATTTTACCTACTAAGCGCTCGGATATTTCAGCTGATCTCAGTTTTGTATCTTCTAACAAATATGTAAGGCGGTGAGCTGGTAGAATCTTTAGCACGCCGGACAAAATTTCTGAGCAGCATTTCTTCATGGTTTTTATGTTCTGGGTTGAAATTTCACCGAGGTCGACTCAGCTTTTTGCACTTTCGGGGTTGATGAAATAAGTGCCAGTTGAGTAGATGTAATCAACCAACACCACCGCCCACCCCCATAATTCAGCCTTTGTACCTCTGGTACAAAGGATTGTAATCTATATGTGATGCACTACCGTATTTCCATTTACTATAACAGAAATTTGTTGTTCAGGACAAAATTTGTATTTGTACATGTGTTTGAGTGCGTGTGAGTGTTTATGCATGCAAATGTATATGTGTATGTGTATGTTTGTGTGTGCGCGTATAATATACATACATATGTATACACACACACACATATATATATATATATATACTTATCTATATGCATATATAGATATAAATATATATTTACTAACAGTTAGTATATATACATATATGCACACAGACACACACACACACACACACACACACATACACACACACACACACACACACACACACATATATATATATATATATATATATATATATACATACACATACACACACGTACACACACATAGTATTAGTATAGTATCTCACATCATCACCATCATCATGTTTAACATCACGAATTTGTCATAGTTTAGCAATATGAATATATAACATTACTGTTGCATCGAATATTAATGTTTACAGACTTCATTCGACGCTAGAATTCTTTACGTTAGCGTTTGTTAATCTGTGGAATTTTTCTCTGCGAAAATACATCACGATTGTCAAATAACTTCATCAATTCCAACGGAATATTGTAGTTGATTTTGTCTCTATTTTTTTCTTTGTCTTGAATTATGTATTTATTCATTGTTTTGTTTTTTTACTTTTTTCTCTTTTGCATAACTTTTTCAGTTTTTTATTATTATTATTATTTTCTTTTTTTTTTTGTATTATTATTTCTTCAATACGTTCGCGCGTTGTTCTCAGTTTTCATTAAATCAGAAATGAGATGAGATGAATATTGAAAACTTTTGTTTTATATTAACGGTTTTGGTGAAAAACTTAAATTTCCTTGTCGTGTTTCTATGAAATACTTATCGCATTGCATTCAGTTATTTTTTGACTACTACTGAAGAATTTTTCTTCATTTTTCAACGAAATAGTCGTCTATGTTTTTCCAACCAACAATCTTTCTCGCCTCGTGAGAAGAATTCTAATATTTGTTTATTTATTTCTTTGCTTTTGAGCTTGTTTGCTTGTTTCATTATTTGTTTATTATAACTTTCGTTTTTATTTATTTATTTCTAAATATATTATGTATATTATATATTTTATTTTTAATTTTTCAGATCTCTCTCGGTTTTAACTTTTTCGTTTATATTCATTTTTTTTTCTTTAACATCTGCTTAATCTAATACTGCTGCTGATGTCACTTTAGCTGATATTAATGTATTAATGTTGATGTTAATGTTGTTGTGATTGTTTTGTAAATACACACAAATATATGTACGTTTGTATGCATGTATGTAACAATGTGTCTATATATATATACACACACACATTTCCTTTTATTTAAGCATATATATATTTATATATATGTATGTGTGTGTATGCATGTATGTATATATATATA
>NC_068982.1:156446776-156447500 GCF_001194135.2 Octopus bimaculoides | reverse complement strand
ATATATATATATATATATATATATATATAGTTATGTATTCCGCTTTTACTTTTGTGCTGGTTTGTTGTGTATTATTTTATTTGGAAGTCAGGAAATGTAATCTTGTTCGACTTCTATGTAGGCGAGTGCACACAATACCTAACAAATATTACAGTGTCTAATGACAAGATAGCTTGGGACATGCGCAGTGTTGGCGAATATAACAAGCATTTCCACACAGAGTAAAAAAAAAAAACAAGATAATTATGATTCTCTGTCACATCCATACATACATGCACATAAACCTATATGTATGTGTGTATGTGTGAGTGTGTGTATGTGTGAGTGTGTGTATGTGTGGGTGTGTGTATGTGTGAGCGTGTGTATGTGTGAGTGTGTGTACTTACTTAAATATACACATACTTTCAAAGAAATAGAAAACTCCATATATATATATATATACATATGTGTGTAAATATGTATATAGCATATATATGTGTGTATGTACACTCATGCACTTTCATATATTAAACTTTTTTCGTATTATATAATACCTTATTAGAGCTTATTAATGCATAATATAACAGTAATGTATTGTTCTAGAAGTTTTAACTTTTCATTATAAAATAGAATATTACAACAATAGCGGAGGAAAATAACAGAGAAAGAACAAAACCCATTAGTTAAAATAATAAGACGAACATTTATATGTATAAAGATATATATATATATATATATATATATA
>NC_068982.1:156444683-156446706 GCF_001194135.2 Octopus bimaculoides | reverse complement strand
TATATATATTTATATATCATGTTATATTATATTATATTATATTATATTATATTATATTATATTATTGTAAGAAAGTGATGTATGTATGAGTAAATATGAAGTATACTTTACCATGAATCTTATTAATAAGAAAATAAACAAACCAAAATCTGTCGTTGAGAATGCATCATCTCAATATGGGCTAATCGTTTGAAATGCGAATTTCAATTATATACAAAGTAAAAACTAACATGATGTGTCTTCGAGTTTGAGAAGTTGTGCATATACACGGACAATCTTTAGTCATTGGCAATGAACTCGAGATCAGAATTATATATCAGTTGTTTTCCCAAGTTCATGATAGTCCTGATCGACCAAACCTATGCTGAAATATATTCCGATCTCGGCCCTCCTGCATTTATTTCAGATATAGTCTACTCTGATGAGCATTATTCGATTGTACAATTGTAAATATAGTATGGTGTGTTTTTCACGGAATTTAATTGTTATTTCTTACAGATCGTCAAATGTAAACGCTCAAACGCTGTACGTTATGAACCGCGTTCCGACGATGAAGGCCCTGATGTTTTTGTTATATAATTATATTACCAAATGTGTCGTTCCTTTGTTTAAGAGAGATTTAACTGGTACTTCTATGAATTTGAGCGATCATATATTGCTTCCTTTGTTGACCTGTGTTTCTTAAAATTTTGTCCCGGGTAGCCCAAACTAAGCGGGCTAATTGATTAAAACATTCTAGCGTTGAATATCTTACCTTTGCAACCAAAGACATTGCCCCAAGAATTTTATACTTTCTTTATATTTTCTTTTTCTGGCAGTATGGTGTGATATGAAGGAGTTTTGAATGCTCTTTCTCTGTAGCAGCAATGGCGCAAAGATATCGTTACTGTTCGTAATGGAGAATACAAAAGAAAGCCGGATTAACAGAAAGAATATGAAAATGTGAGAGTGGAGACTGGAATCCGCAGAGAACTATTGGTGCGCCCTACTCACGGATTTTCGTAACGATATAGACTGGATAGTGGTTCATTTCGTTATCAGCACACACAAATTAGTGTAGTGACTGCAGAAGATTATAATCTCGTTAATGTACGAGGCTGAGTCAAAAAGTAATGCCTTTTGTTTAGGAGAGGTATAATTAGCAACACGGGAACATGTATCATACATCAAAATAAAGCTGGTCTTCTGTGGATCACATCCCTACTTCTCAACATAGTTACTGTTTCTCTCAATTGCAATGTTCCACCTTCGAATGAGAGCATGTATCCCTGCCCCGTAAAATTCTGTTGACTGTTCTTTGAGCCACTTCTTCACTTCAGTTTTCACTTCCTCGTCACTGGACTATCATCTATTCGACCTCATAAAAGAGGGCTTGAGAGGCAAATATTATTCCAGTGACAAGGAAGTGAAAACTGTAGTGAAGAAGTGGCTCAAAGAACAGTCAACAGAATTTTACGGGGCAGCGATACAAGCTCTCATTCGAAGGTGGAACATTGCTATTCAGAGAAACGGTAACTATGTTGAGAAGTAGGGATGTGATCCACAGAGGACCAGCTTCATTTGATGCATGATACATGTTCCTGTGTTGGTAATTATACCTTTCCTAAACAAAATAGCATTACTTTTTGACTCACCCTCGTATGTATGGCGTCAATAACGTGCAGTCGACAGGCCAAAAGCTGGGATGTTTATTGCTAAAGATATGTAAATAAGAGTAATAGAAGCTCATATAGGAAAATACTGAGAAGAGGAAAAAAAGGGAAAATGAAAAATAACAAAGAAAAAGAATAAGGCAAAGTAAGGTACCGATAGTAGATTGATTGTATGTATACACACATTAATACACAAGCCCAAAACACATAGAAAAAGGAGAAACTATGTAGATGTATGCAAACGAAGCATATCAGTATATAAATATAACTATAGATACACATATAAATAAACACACACACACATATATATATATATACATACATACATTCCTATATATATATAGCCCTCTTATATATATATATATATATAT
>NC_068982.1:156439949-156444515 GCF_001194135.2 Octopus bimaculoides | reverse complement strand
TATATATTCTTTGATATACACATGGCCAAATATACAAATTATGTACATAGCCATTACTCATATACCAAAACAATAAAAGAATGAGAAAATAGGTAATATATAGGTACCGGGCCATACACACTTAAACGTAAATCTTTACAAACTAATACTACACAAGTTCAATAACAATAATATCTGTAAACATACACCAATAAGCATATATGTAGACGTACGCTGAAAGATAATTATAGTTAATGTCAGAAATAAAGAATCTAGCGACAAAAAAGCTGAAATGAGAAAGGTGAACAAATTTACATGTATAGTTATAGACGCATGAATTCATACACACCAAAATCACAAGCGCATATACGTACGTTTAAGGGATTTTGGCATATAGTGAAAAAAATAAAAGAAAACATAAAGGAAGTACGAGGGAAGATGTGGGAACTCTACTAATTTCAAACAGCTCCCCACATCGCTAAGTAATAGTAACATTGAGATGCAGTGAAGAATGCAGAGTTTAGTATGTTATTTGATAAACTTAGGCGGAAATCTACCAGGGAACGCCATAATAACGCTAAATAATGCTAAAAAGGTAAAGCACGGACCTAGAAGCGGGAAGGGAATGCTTGGTTCCTTACGAAATTTTCAGTAAGTAAAAATAAATAGTGTAAGGAATTTTTTAATAGCAGTTTGGGTTTGTAACGGAGGAATATATTGCGTAATCTATGCATACATTTCCTAATGAGTTATTTTGCGACGAAAGTGAATTTCTTTACGAAACTACCAGAACTACAATAACATTACTGAGTAATATTAAATGGGAAGTAAGGTTTGTAGTGGAGGAAGGTGTTGCGTAATTCATGTTTAAAACTCATAATAAGTCCTTCAAATCTATCAATAATGGTGTCATTACTGTTATGGTTATGTTATCATCATACTCTCCACCATGCATAATGAGCACTCACTATTATAATCACTTTATAATCACTATTATAATTATTATTATAATCACGCTGAACAATCGAATATATCATATTGTACTCAACTAAGTTCCTCTTTAATTTCCTAATTACCATATAATGATGTGCTAGAGGTCATACGAAACAGCAATAGCTTTGGACCTAAAATCCATCCACCTTGACTTGTAGTAACGACACATCAATAGACAATGTTGTTCATTAGGCACTTGTTATCAAATGGACAGGAGAAGTGACATTCGAAAATTACACAATCGGTTTGAGGCTTCACTTCTGCGGAGATTTTATGTCATCAAGCTCTGTCTTTTAACACTATAGGGAACTTCCTTAGACGAACTACTGCAGCTAGTAGCGTTTCACAACACATATTAAGTGATACCGATATGTATGTAAACATATATATATATATATATACGTATATATATATCTATGTATATATGTATGTATACACACACACACACACACACACACACACATATATATTTACATATATAGGACGTTTGATAAATTTCATTCACAATTCTTGCATGATAATTCTGTTTTATGTTATACATCCTCTCTGTTTACAAAGTCTAAAATGTAGAGATGAAATTCAGATAAATGATGAAGCAAAAGAAAGTATATCTGTTATTAAAACAGAATATTTATGAACACTGAGATAAAGTGAATTTAACATTCATGTTTTTTCTATCCAGTAACATTTCTCATAAACCAAACGATGATAATCAAATAATAATAATTATCTCTAATTTTCAAAGGAAGCCAGCATTTTGTCCGACATTAACTGTTCTGATATCCCGCCACATTCATAATTACCCCAAAACGTTTGCCACAAGACCAACAATTTTGATGGAGTGGGCATAGATCGTAGTACTTGACTGGTACTTTCAATGCCAATAAGATGTAAAGCAAATTGATCTTGAGACATTTCAATTCAGTTGTTATATGCTGTTTTAGGAAAATGTCAAACCAAAATTACTACAGGATTTCATAATGTAGACAGACCATATAATGAGTATATACTAGAATATAATTTGTAACGTAACGTAAATTCAATAGTAATATAAATATAATTGTCCATGAGGTATACAGATAAGATATAAAGATGTCGATACCTAAATCTAGATTGATGAGAAAACAAAAAAACGCTTTGTTTTTCTTCTTTTTCATTTGAAAAAACTGTAGCCATGATGTAGCGAAAGCAGCCTTGTAAACTTTAGTCAAATGGAATTGGCCCCAGTGCTTATTCTGAGATTGTTGCATATACTATCGGACACTTTATGCAAAACAACTTATTTACGAAGACATAAACAAACCAATACTGGCTGTAATGTGATGAAGAAGAAATGGACGCATACACACAGAAATACGATTTGCATTCACAGAGTTTCCGTCTGCCAATTTACTCACAAGATATTTCTCTGCTTGCGACTGTGAGAGAATCCACTTACACAAGGTCTTGTAGAGTAGACTGAACCAGAAACAACTTGGCTGCAAAGCGATCTTCTCCTGCACACATTCCTGCCTCCTCCTATATGATATACGATAATTGAACTAGAGTTGAACAGCTGACTTAGGCTTTATACTGACGAATAATACAGAAGATAAGGAGACGAATATCCTTCTCATAAATATAATAGAGATCAGTAAACTTTAATTTGATTTGAATATTCACTGTTTGCTTTATATTGAACTATGGCTTCTATTTTGTCACAATGAATCATTGCTTCTACCCTCCAAAGGAAAGTTGTATGTTATAGGAGTGATAAAATATACTATATTACTTTTAAGAAAAAATTAGACTATATTTTGAATCAGGAATTACAAGTACCAAGGTGACACCGACGTCGTTTCTGAAAAGACACAGTCATTAGCTGGAAATGGGGTTATTGTTAGCTGCTAGAATAATTATCAATTTTAATGCTCAATATAAGTACTTGTTCTATACTTACCGACCAGTTTCAATGAACGTCATCGGTGAAGTGCACAAACACACAGAGACATACGCACATATTCAGATACATAGACATGTGTGCATATGAACGTGTGATTGAGTATACATACATATATATATTTATATATACACACATATATAGATATACATATATATGTCAGCGAACACACAAACATACGCATAAACACATACACATATATGCACAAATTTATATACTTATATGAATATACGTACATATTGATAGATATACACATATATAGACATATAGGCGGATAAATCCATACGCACACACGTAAACACACATACGCGCGCGCGCGTGTGCGTATATATATATCGATAATAAGCATTTCTCCAAAACACGTCCCCATTACACCCTACTCTACAATTTAATTACCACTCCACTGAAACCCACAGACTCAAGGATTAACAGGTTACCTCGATAGATTAACTTCAATCCATTGCAGTCCGACGATGCTTAGCTGGTCGAAACTTCGAAGTCATTGTCCATAATAATCTTGCTTAAGAATAATAAATTTGTATTCAACAAAGCATAGAGTAATCTTTCTGCCTAATGGAAAATTATTTTTATTATAACTGAGCATAAACACAAACATTAATACACCCACACACACACACACGCACACATATACACACATATATACACGCACGCACACACACAGAGACACACACACACACATATATATATATATATATACCTGAAGATACATACACACAAATACAATAGACAGATAGATACGTACACATAAATATACACATACATATACACATTCACAAATGTCTATATATGTGTGTATGTGTATGTATGTATGTATGTATGTATGTATGCATGTATGCATCTGTGTGTGTGTGTGTGTATGTGTGTGTGTGTGTGTGTGTGTGTGTGTGTGCGTGTGTGTGTGTGTAGTTGAAATTGAATTAGACAAAGAAACATTGTCCAATTCTCAATACTGGAAGTAATAAGTAAGTCAAACTAAACAAGATATAATATAATTTCCCCTAATTAGTGTATATGAAACTTACCTGATAGGTAAACATTTCGACATCAGGGAAATTCTAGTTGTCAGAAGTTCAAATATGGCGTACACATTGTGATTGCTGAAATCATACCTATTCTGACCTAACCGTGTCTAATTCCACACCTCCGAGGAGTTGTTTTTCACAACTTGGCGAAATTAAGAATTTCCCGGGAATTTTAGGGAAAACTTTCATGATTATGTGTGTGGGTTTTAAAGACGTAAATATAGAAATATAAATATAAATAAAAGAAACAAAGTTATTGGGAAAAGGAAACGGATACGTAAATAGACACAATAACAATAAAAAAAAACAATAAGAACAGTTTTAAATGAAGGTTTCGAATGCTTAGGCTCACTGGTAGGTGATGTGAATCTGAATTTCAAGGTAAATATTAATATGCTCTGTTGTTGAGGAAAAATAACTTTTAGAAGTTTGAATGAAAAACAATGAAAATGAGAATTATTACCAAGGAGTTTTAAAACTCGTTTAACGGCTTCCCCACTCTTATTGCAATGTTAGCAATGTTTGAAAACTGAAAGAAAATAATAAAAACAAATGATATATGTAAAAATATAAAAATCATTTGGTTATATAAAGATATATGAATGCCTATAT
>NC_068982.1:156435952-156438452 GCF_001194135.2 Octopus bimaculoides | reverse complement strand
ACACACACATATACACACCCGTATATGTGTGTATTTTATATATGTATATGGTAAACAAACAAACGAATGCAGATGATGACATTACATTTACTAATCAGTTACGATCGTTTCGATAATTTGTGAGATTGTTACAGTAGTCAAAATGCCGGATTATATAAAAAGAAACAAGTAAATCCATGCAATGCTAAATGACGGTTCCACCAATCATCTTGTCAGACTGGTTATACGTATAATACTTGTCAAAACCGATTTGTTTACATTTATACTCAGTTATGGATTCACCACACTCACAGGATTTACAATTAGTTTGGTACGTATTTTTGGATTTACAATTAGTTTGGTACGTATTTCCCTTTGTTGACGTAAAAGAGAACGTGTAATTAAAACACCTTCCTTAATGCCTTGAAACAATGATTTACATGGATGTTCCAGGATTTACAATTAGTTTGGTACGTATTTTTGGATTAACTGAATACTAATTCTATCTATTACAATTTTTCTCCATGTACATTCTACTAGTTTTGTTCGAAAACATCCATTTGTTTGAGAAGGAAAATATTTTCCAATTCTTTTTTTACTCTCACGGAGAATAAAACCGTAAGGCATCAAGGAAGGTGTTTTAATTACACGTTCTCTTTTATGTTTTCATACCATTTTACCAGTCCTGTACATTTTCGCAGGCCAAATCTTATTCTCTCTTCACATTTAAACAACGTTTGCTATAGAAAGAAATCGAAAAGTTGAAGCAACAAGAGAGAGAATGACACCATAAAGGCAAATGATGAAGGAAGAATAATGGATGGAAATAAAAAGTTACAGACTAATGTACAGAGAAGGCAACTTAGGGTCTCTACGTCAACAAAGGGAAAATCAAGAGATGCAATGAGGGAGAATAAGCAGTGAGCAGCGAGATGATAAGGCGATAATGTCAAGAGAAAGAAGTAGGGCAGAATTAAAATAAGCGATGTGCAGCGGTTAGAACACTAAGGTGAACTTCGGAAAAGTAATTGAATAGGAAGTGAAAAGGTGAATGGAGAAGAGTTTAATTTGAGTAAAGTTCAAGAAAGAAAACAAAATCAAGGATGATTTATTCTTCAAATGATAAATCACTACGAAACAGGATTTTATTTTTAATAATTTCACTCTGCTGTGTAGGTTCATTACCATAAAAAGATTAACATTACCAAACAATATTAAAAAGATATAAATTTATGCATCAAAATAAAAAGAATGAAATTTTCTAAACCGTCAAATTTCCAGGAGTCCTGCTACTTATATGGCTATATTGTCTCCAACACAAAAGACTGCTATTACAGGTCAATGCTAAACGAGTTAACGCCAATTTGTATATATCATTGTAAAATAATTCATGCGTTTATCTTTGAGTATGTATTTTAATGTATGCATGCATGTGTGTGCGTGTGTGTGTGTGTGTGTGTGTGTGCAATAACAGTTTGACTCAGCACCGCATTATAAAGTTTCGTTGGGTGTAAGTAGTAAGCATCACCAGATTTTCAACCGCCCGACTCCTACGCATACGATACTTTAAGTAATGCGGAGCAGCATAAAACTCAATTGGACTGATGTGCTGAGTGCTACTTTCTTTTGTTTGTTCATTCGCTTGTATAAATTAAATCATACATACATACACACAGGCACGCATGCACGCATACATATATATATACATATATACATACATATATATATATATATGTATATATATATATATATATATATATATATATATATATACATATATAAATATATGTATATGCATATATGTATGTATGTATCTATGTATATATGTATATATGTATATATGTATATATGTATATTATTTACATACATGCACGTACGCATGCACAAACGCAGATGAGTACAGAAATACGAGAACAAGAGACAGAGTCGATAAAAAAAATGTGTGTATTCTGATAAAAAAAAAAAGAGCGAAAACAATTATGTCAAATATTAAATACTACAAAAGAAAAAAAGACACTGAAAGTAACAAAATGAAAACGCAAAATGATTCGTTTTGTAGATGGCAACAGTAATTCTTCATTGAAATATTCCACGATGAAATCACTTAATTTCATATCGCAGATTTAGCATCATTGCTTGTCGCCTTTCACATTCAACTGTCATGGATGGTAAACCGTTTAACCCTTTCGACTGTGAAAGGTCGATCGGGACTCGACATCGGGTCGACCAGCTGACAAATGACGGCTGCAACTTTTTCTACACAATATTTAAACCGTCGTGTCAGGCGACGTGTCTCGTACCGTATCGCACTTTTTCGTTTCTCTTCCTTGTTTTTTTTTTCAATTTGAAACACACGCTGAAAAATGATTCGCTTTTCGTCTCTCAACACAATTCTTTTACTCATACTTTTATATTTTATTAGTAAGTAATATAATATATGTGTACGCATACATATAATTTGTCGTTTTGAGGGTATAGTATATGTGTGTATATATATATATATATATATATATATATATAT
>NC_068982.1:156434495-156435668 GCF_001194135.2 Octopus bimaculoides | reverse complement strand
ATATATATATATATATATATATATATATATATATATAAAGCGAGGCATACATTTAGATATATATATATATAGACACATACATGTAATACATGTATTTATATATGTGTATATATATATATGCATATATATATATATACAAAAATATGTATATCTGTACACACACACACGCATATATATATATTTACATACATAAATGTGTGTGTGCGTCAATACATCTATATTTGTCCCACACCATAATTGACGACTGGTGTTGGTGTGTTTACGTCTCGGTAACTTAATTATCATGCTTAAAAAATATAAGTAGTAGAATCGATTTATTCGACAAAGCATTCTCCAAGACGGTGCCCCAGCAAGACCGCAGTCTGATTGCTGGAACAAGTGAATGGCAGAAAATATGATAAATGTTATGCTTTGAGTGTTTCGAAAACTATTAAAATAATTGTTTTTACTTTATCATTCTAATCATGTTAAAGTGGTCTACTTCAAATACTAGTCCATGTTCTGCCTAGTATTTTGTTCTGTCGTGGATATATAAGCCGTATGAACCGGTATACGGTCCTTGCTACATAGAATGTTCAGGTATTCAATTCTCGAAGAGTACACTCCCCAGCACATGCGTTTCATAATGTGTTCTTTCTCTCTCTCATTTTAAATTATTTGAAAATTCAGTTTTTAGATTTTATTTGTAAAGCTATATTACCAAATATTAATATAAAGTTTTTATCCATTATCCGTTTTTAGTTTTCTGGTTTTTGCGATGCATATATTTATACATACATACATACATACATACATACATACATACATACATATATACATGCATACATACATACATACATACATACATACATACATACATACATAATACATACATACTGCATACATATATGTGTGTGTGTGTGTGTTTGTGTGCTCATGTATCTTGTCTCTAGATACTCATATAAATGTTGTGACCTTCTCCTGCAATATCACATTTCTAGTGAACAGATTGCTTGCCGTAGACCTTCCCAAGACGTACGTTGCAGACAAGACTTGGATTTATTTGTTTCACATGCACACACGTGCGAAATAACACGAACACTCACAAACGCACACACATACGCACACATAGGCATGAGTGTACATACATGTGTATGAATGAACGTATATATATATATATATATATATATATAT
>NC_068982.1:156432820-156434141 GCF_001194135.2 Octopus bimaculoides | reverse complement strand
ATCTTTTCTACTAAAAATATTTGTATTATTTAAACTCACATAGTATCGTTTTCTTTTTCGTTTTTACTGTTTCTTCTTTTTTTTTCACATCTGATATACTGCTGACAACGAAGATTCAAGAGATGACGAGAAAGAGGAACATAAAAGAAAATAGCAAGGGGTCAGAGAGAGAAAAAAAACGGAGTGTAAGAATGAATGGTAACATAGGAATGGTCGCGATAATGACACACAGATAGAGACGGAGAAATAAAAGATGAGAGAGACAGGAGAGTCCTAGAGGTGGTGGGTTGAAGACATTCAAAGGTAAAGGTCTACAAGACTACAGTCTTATTCCAATTTGTTTGACATCCTATATATTCCACGTTTACAAAAGCCTAGCTGTATCTATATGTCTATATTCTTTTATTTTTTTATATGTATCAGCCCTGAGGCTGTGGCATCGCTGGAGTACCGCATATATACATTGGAAAGAAGCTTGCTCCCAATCACTTGGTTCCGGGTTCAGTCCCACTGCGTGGTAACTTGAGCAAGTGTCTTCTACTATAGCCTCGGGCCGACCAAAGCCTTGTGCATGGATTTCGTAGACGGAAACTGAAAGAAGCCCGTCGTGTATATATGTATATGTATTTATGTGTGCGTGTCTTCGTGTCTGTGTTTGTTCCCCCACAATCGCTTGACAACCGATGTTGTTGTGTTTATGTCCGCGAGACTTAGTGGTTTGGCAAAAGAGATCGATAGAATAAGTTCTAGGCTTACAAATAATAAATCCTTGGGTAGATTTCTTCAACTAAAGGTGGTGCTCAAGCATGGCCGCAGTCAAATGACTGAAACGTGTAAAGAGTAAAAAGTATATATATATACAATGAATAATATTATCAATACACATGAAATCCTTAAATGCAAAACGCAACACAAATCATTGAAAAAACTCTTAACGACTTAACAAATGCCAATTTACACACACCACATCCACCTCCATCAGTTAAAAAATGTGCACGCCCTAACTGTGGTACCTGCCCCTACCTACTTGAAGGCTCTGAATTTACTTTCAAACAAGGAACAAAGTTTAAAATCAAGACCAACTTCTCTTGTTCCTCCGAGAACCTCATTTATGTCCTTACATACACATGTTACCAACTCAATTATATCGGAGAGACGAGCGTCCCTTTACGCAGAAGAGTAGCAGTCCATAAAGAACACAAAAATCTCCCACAAAACCATCAAATTCTACTCAGTGGCCCCATACACTATTACGCTAGAAATAAAAATCCCAAATTTCTTATATACTCTTTCTATCAATGTAAAGACAGAATCTCTACAC
>NC_068982.1:156422689-156432255 GCF_001194135.2 Octopus bimaculoides | reverse complement strand
ATATATATATATATATATATATATACATATACACACACACGTCTTATTCTTTTATGTTTCCTCCCTGAGGCTGTAACCATGCCGTGTGATAACCTTTTCAATGATCAATTTTTATGTGATTTTGATGAGGGAAGCTGTTCGACACTGCTGTCCGCTTTTCAGCCTCCTCCTTTGATATTGGTTTATCTGGGACTTTGGATAGCAAGAGGTCACGTTGTTTCTGGAAAACATCTACTCCCACTCCATAAAGATACCTCAGATATTTTGTTTAGGCGTTAAATAGCTGTGAGCCCTTGAATCCCAAACTATTGAAGTACATGATCCCCACCCTAGATGGAGCAGCTGGGACCTTATTAACAGTACAGTGACGTCCAGTGACGTCTGGTAAAGCTCTCAGGTCCGAAGATTTGGTTCTAGATCATGCAATATCTTCCATACATATACCATTGCATATCTCTCCGGATTTCGCTCTAGAGTGTAGAGTCGTATTTCTTTCAGTCTCTCCCAGTACCTCAGCTGTTCCATTGATGCAATCTTCCTTGGATATATATATAAAGAGAGAAAGAGAGAGAGATAGATAGAGAGAGAGAGAGAGAGAGAGAGAGAGAGAGAGAGAGAGAGAGAGAGAGAGAGAGAGAGAGAGATGGGTATATGTATGTACTCATGCAAGTATGTACATTTATATATAGACATATATATGTATGTACGTATGTATTATATCAGGACCAGATGCTCTATACTTGTAATAACAACAACAAACATGATAAAAACAGTTGTAACTGCAACTTCAAT
Organism: Octopus bimaculoides; assembly: GCF_001194135.2. Taxonomy (NCBI): domain Eukaryota; kingdom Metazoa; phylum Mollusca; class Cephalopoda; order Octopoda; family Octopodidae; genus Octopus; species Octopus bimaculoides. The sequence continues at coordinate 156,431,463 of NC_068982.1, read as the reverse complement.
TACAACAACAACTGTAACAAACTAAAGTCAACGACAGCAAGAAAGAAAACAAATAAAAAAACATTAAGAAGAACAGCTATTAACATAGAAACTAATATAACACGATAAAGGATTATGATATCCCTGTGAGGATTAAATGAAAGATAAAGACTGTGATGTGTCACATGGACATCTCAGCAAAGTCGCTATAAACAGTGAAGTAGCGAGATCAATATACAGTTATTCAAATACACATGAATATACGTAGATCGCATAGGCGCGCAAGCTCCTACGCATTTAGTTACACGTACACACATACATACACACGCACACACATACACACACACACATCACATAATACAGATGCATACACAGACGCACGCTCGAAGAAACACACTCATGCATACAAGCACATACACATATACACACATATATATATACACACAATAGACAAAATTAATATGTATACATGTATTTATATATAGATATTTATTTAAGCACATAAATTATGTGTGTGTATATATATATATATATACATACATATATATACATACATATATATATATATATATATATATATATATATATATATATATATATATATATATATATATATATATATATATATATATACATATATATATATATATACATCACACCTAACACTCTACACACACACATATATATATATATGTATGTATGCATGGATGTATATAAATAGATAAATGCTATGTATATACATACATATATATATATACATGTATATATATATATATATATATATATATATATATACACACAGACACACATATATACATAATAGATACATACACACACACAATAATGCATACATGAGTATCAATACGCACAAACATAGATGTACGAATGTATATATATATGTGTGTGTATATATATATATATATATTCATGTCTGTGTTTGTGTGGGTGTGTGAGTATATATGTGAGTGTGTGCAGTTAGATTTGTTCGTGCAGTCAGTAACAGGGGTATTGCAGATGTACGTGCGTGCACTCAACTTTCGTGGATTAAAAGTAAACAGATAGGGTCAGAAAGAAAGAAAAAAAGAAAACACAGAGAGAAAGAAAGTGTGTGTGTGAGAGAGAGAAAGAGAGAAAGAGAGAGGGGGGGGAAGAGAGAGAAAGAGAGAGACATGGTAGATTTCATGATCCAGTAGATGGTGCCTTCTTCTTCGCGTGTATCTATAGTGAACGTAGAAAATCCATTACCTATATATATATGTATATGTATTTCTATACACACACACACAAACATACACACGCGCCCACAGAGACACAGACACACACGCGTGCGCATAGAGACATGCACACACACATACAAATATACATACATGCATACGCACACATACACACACACACACACACACACACCACATGTATATATATAATGTTTATACACCTCTAAGCACACGCGTATACACATCAGTAATCGCCTACATACACATATATCCACACAAACAGCATACGAAGCTATAATATATATATATATAGACGCACATTAACACAAACACATATAAGCATACCAGTGTAAATGTATGTCCTTTTATATACACAGCTGTCTGTGTTTATCCCAGTATGTCTGCGTGTACGTGTGTATATGAATATGTACGTATTGGTGAGCGTATGTGTATATACATATCTTTGTTTATGCATGTGCGCACACGCGTGTGAGTGTGTGTCTATGATCTATTTATTCTCCATCACAGCAGGTTTCGCTCTCTCTGCTGCCTCTTCATTAACCGTATATGACCTCTCCCGTCAGGTTTTGATTATAAAAACCTTTTGTTGTGGATATCAATCACAGTGAATGGCCGTTGGTCACCAGTTGCGAATCGGATCAAAAGTCAATCTCTCCCCGGTGCCATATTTAATGAAAGATTGCCGTAAAGCAATTTCTACCGGTAATTTAAACGCAGTAACGGACGAAACAAATGACGTATTTATCGCGTAATAAAGAAACACTGCTGTAGCCACGTTTCCCCATTGGGAGATGTCACTTGTCAACCATTTTGATCTCGATAGAAATAAAGGATAAATTTATAAGAATTTTTCCTTACCTTATGCTTTGGCTTTTCTTATCACTACTATCTTTTAAATAATCTTTTGTGATGTTGTGTGCATGTATGTATGTGTTTGTATGTGTTATTTTTTCCTTTACTTTTTTCTTTCTTTTAAAATATTAGTCTCTATTCTTCACATATATTCTTACTCCGCATTTAAGGAAATGTTATTGTCCTTTCTTGGAATATAATATTCCAGATTGAATCCATGTCCCCATAATTAAATAGACGCACACATATATGTAAGTATGTGTGTGTTTGTTTTATATGCATACATAATTTCTGCATCTATATACACAAATGCATACATACATATATATGTATATGTCGCGTAGGGTGTTAATGGCATGACCTTCTTGGTGTTCGTCTTCATAATTGTAAAATGTTGGCAACCATTTGCATATAAGTGAAGGTCTGTGTACTGATTATGTGCAGTATATTGCCAAAATGGCAACAGCTTTCTTCGTTTAAGTGTCCAAGTGTCCTAAACGGGGAACTTCCAAAGATTTGTGATATCTGCAGTGAAACCACATACACATATAGATATGCGCATATCTATCTATCTATACGCAAACACACACGCATATATATATATATATATATATATATATATATGATGTAGAGTCAAACTGCTAATGTCGTATCGAGAGACACACTGCCAAACATAAATTCTATGTATAGCCATTTATTCCAATAAACATACCTCTGTACATATATACGTGTAAATAATGTTTTTCTTCGAGATTTATTTAAGTTCTTATTCACAAAAATCAAGTTGGTCACTATTAAGGTGACATTGCTTTTTCTTTATTTTGAGTCGGGAGACTTCCGTTATTTGCGATTACGTAAGTTGATAAGTTCATATAAGTAAGTTTATGTGTGTAGCAAGATAGATAGATAGATAGATAGATATGCGTTGATGTGGTGGGTGTACATACCACTTAGTACATTGTTGTGTATGATTATGTTTGGATTTAGAGAGTGCGAGCCACAGAGAATATAAGAACGAATGCCACGGTTGCAATAATTACATTAGGTCTACTCTATAATAATTGACCTGGCGTTTAAAGCGATGACAATTATTCCGTGGTGAGTACTCACACACACACACACACACACACACACACACACACACACACACACACACATGTATTTACATATGTGTATATATATACATGTGTATATATACATGTAAGTGTATATATACACATGTATGTATGTGTGTTTATATATATACGTATGTGTATATGTATATATGGTGAGTAATTTATTGTATGTCCCAAAAGGGATGGATCCTAGAAATAAAGACAGAGATTGAGTATTGGCGTGGACGTCAAGACGTTAGATTCCATACTGCAGGGTATCCAGGCAAGTATCTTGCAGCTAACTCTTCTCGTGTATTACGTCGGATTCCATGCGACCTCCCATCCTTTTTCTGTAATTAATAAACATGAAAATGACTAATCAAGTCTTTGATCTACAAACCCACGCGACTGTGTCACACTTACATACATCTTAACTAAATTGTGCGCCTATGGGTTCTCAGCATTTGTCATCACTTCCGAGTGGGCCTTTCCTCTAACACTCTTGTTATGAACATTCCATTAACTTATGTGTGCTGTAGGGTTCGCTCATGTTAAATCTTACTTCACGTATTCTACTGGCATACATTAAAATAAAAGGTCATCCATATGATACTTCTTGAATCATAAGCTCACTGCAGTCTCTATCCCATCATTCTGTTGTCGAGGTTTGCTTTCATTTTTTCTTCTCTTCTATAGTTTCTGCCTCACTTTCTGCTCGACGGAATTATCAAGTTATTTATCATTTACAGTGGATCTTAGCTTCTCGTCGTGTTTTGAGGCCCACAAGATAGCAAACATTCGCCAGTGTGGTCAACCTGCTACAGTTTTCTCGACGCCTATCCAAATGGTCCACGGTAGCTTCCAGTTTTCCTGGAATGTTCGATCCCAAGCGAACTTACTGTCTTCGCGTGCCGAATTATGTTTAGTATATTTCTTTTCTAATAAAATTTCACGTTTAGTAAATTAAATTATTATGAAACAGAGGAACAAAGCCTTCGAATGTTCCAGATCTTTTCACATGGTTATACTAAACACTTTGTGTAGCCATTCCTTTTATGAACTTCTGAAACATCCTCCTTGCCGAAGTTTTACTTAGGAAAATGAAGCCGAAATCGTCCCCATTAATTTCGCTTGCTTTGCTGGTTGTTCCCCGAAAATTTTTCAAACTTTCCATCTATTTATTTATTTATTTATTTATTCTTTGTTGCCTTCTGCAGAATATAAAGAAATAAAATTTACAATATAACGAAAAATTTTTTTCTTTTTCCCCAAAAACTTCAAAGGAGAGAATATTATTTTCTCTAGGAACAAAGGCCCCAAGTTTTGGGTGTAGAGACCCAGTCAATTAGATGGACTCCAGTACGCAACTGGTACTTAATTTATCGACCCTGAAAGAATGAAAGTCGTCTTCTTCAACGGAATTCGATCTTAGAACGTAAAGACAGACGAAATACCGCTAAGCATTTCGCCCGGCACGCTAACGTCCCTGCCAGCTCGCCGCTTTAAATTCAAAGGAGAGAATAATAGTAATTTGCTCCAACAGACATTTGAGATAAAATATATTACCTGTTCTAAGCCACTAAAATATATTATATTATAAATGAAAAACATATATAAGCATAATTTATAGTTATAGCAACAATTATATGCAAGTCGATAGCAGTTATTTTGTTAATATGATGTTTTGAGTCTAATTTTACTTCATGGATATACATTTAGCCGAGAACTGCATTCGTATAGGTCATAAATATTTATTTAAAAATTTCATCCAGGGAACTATCATGGTGTGGAATAAATCGATTATAAATTATTTATACACGAGAATCATACTAATAAAGTAAGTGTGTCTGGGATCAATATGTTGATATTTCGGATTCTAATATACTTTTTCCTGGAATTTAAAATGGTGGTCAAATGAAGGGAATGTCTTGTGAATCTAACACATTGTCCACTTGGGTTGAAGAGATGGCTTACTATTTGCTTTGCGCAATTTCATTTGTTTTTTGTTTTGTTTTGTTTTTAGTCGATCATTTATCTTCTTTGTAACTTTACCGAATATATTTCGGGAATGAATAAAATATCTTTGTAAAATAGAATCTCCACAAAGAATGTAAAATATGTCTTCGTAAATATTTCCTTCTCAGGTATGTATTTGAATCTGCAGGGTTATCGGTTAAGGTTCATTTTCATTCTACGGCAAATACTGATTTCTTTAATCTCATATCGTCTACTAACTTAACGTAACATTTTTTCCTCTGCTATCATTTTCTTCGAATCCTTTAAGCAATTTATTAATATAGTTTTCTGACAGTTTCAGTCACTTGATATTCTTTTCTAGTCGTTACACCTTTTCAGATATATTGGAATTTATCGAGTATATCATTTTCTTTCTAAAGCATGATAATGGATTTAACACTCTGATTACCGCACAATTGTTGAAGTGTTTCTCCAGTACGATTCTTCTACAGCCGACTGAACTAAGGAAATAAGGTTTGTATTGTCAATGAGTAATTATATAATTTCAAGATTGAAATATTGGGGAAAAAAATATCAATTTACTGTTATATTATGCTATTTTTTGTATTGGTTTATTTATTAGACTACGGCTTTAATGGGGCATCACTTCCAATTCACATCATTACTGCTTTCCAATCAGCTGTGATGGAAAAGGTCATTTAATATAGACGGAGGGTGGGAGCATTCCTATGCAGGTTGTTTATGTTGTGTCTGTTGGGAAGCGCAGAGAGTGCAAACGAAAAATATGGTATAAAGACTTGCTAAAAATCAGACTTTTGAAGTGGAATATGCCACAAAAGATGTTCAATCTATTAAAGATTTCTAGGTACATGGTACTTCGTTAGGCAAACACATGTTTGTGTTTGTGTCTGCATAACGAAGTACCACGCACCTATAAATCTTTAATGTTTACATACAATCCTCAGGAATGCATTTAATATGAAAATTTTCATAGCCACCGCATATAGCGGTGTAACACCGCTGTTGGCGGTGGCTATATAAGCAATGCATTCGGAGTAAATAGTGGGTTAGATGAGTGCTGAAGAAAGGGCAACAACCCCTGAAATATGGCATATAAACCCATTAGCCACTTTTGCATTCGATACGAAACGTTATAGCAAAAGTCAGTGCTGGCTATAAGTTCTTTAGAATATCTGTAGAAATAACTCTAACAAAATAATAGTTGAATCTATTGTCTTTGACCGAAATAAAAAAAGCTAGTCTGGGTTAAAAAATTTTGAAGGAAACACACGGAATAATGCAAAAATGAAAAGAAAGATGAGGAAAAATAACACCTTAATGAAGACAACTGGGACTATTGGAAAAGTGCAGTGACGTCCGATTCAAAATCTGGTATAACTCAGTTCCAAAGTTTGGTGCCAGCCCTTCCAGTATCTTCCACACATATAGCACTGCATACCTCTCCCGTCTTCACTCCAGGCAGTAGATTCATAACTTTTTTTTTAATCTCTCCCAGTAGCTCAGCTGTTCTATTGATGCAATCTTCCTTGAGTAGCATCGCTGAACCGTTCCACTATTAGTCCGACACTATGAGGTGACCACCGTTGCGGGCAATAAGTCTTGACGGCTGAAAACAAATGTCCTCCATAGGACTAGCATAGATTCCTGGTCCCTTTTTCTAAAGGTTCTCAGAACCCATCCGGCCATTCGCCTGCACACTGCCACCATCTTGGTGATATGCATGTAAAACAGAGCATCGTTGCTCATATCAACCCCAAGATCACGCATCGTATGTGATTCTGCGATTGCCGCTCATTTTTGTCCAAAGTATCATTGTTGCGACTTTTGAGGACCAATTAACTGGAATTTGCATGCATCAAATTGCATGTGGTTCTCCTCAGCCCATTTATATACGGCATCTTGGTCTTTATGTAGAAGATTAGCACCAGAACGTTCCTTGACTGCTTGTACTACTTTTATGTTGTCGGCATAGCTTGTAAGTGTGGTGTCTGTGTAACCGATGGCATGTCTGAAAGATCCACCATGGAAAGTAGATAGATAGATAGATAGATAGATAGACAGACAGACAGACAGACAGACAGACAGACAGACAGACAGACAGACAGATAGATAGATAGATAGATAGATAGATAGATAGATAGATAGATAGATAGATAGATAGATATGGCTAAAGTTTTTTTTCCTTTGAATGTTAGTGGGATAGTCTTAATTGTAAGGAAGATTGTGTTTTTCTGTTATCGTGTTGGTCTGTTATGTTTATGCAGTACGCGCATGCTAACGGAATCTATTTTGTGGCAAGCATCGAGACCCGGTTTTGGTTTTTGGTTTGCGGATACTCCTCTACTCTAAGAGGATTTTAAGTCTCATGAACACTTCCTGAGACTATACGATAAATAGTAAGAAGTAGGCTTAGAAATCATTGTCATCAGATTAGTGGCATAGTCTACACAAGCAGATAACCTAATATAGTTTTCGTTGAATTTAGCAAAATGTATAAACAGAAAAAATGCATACTTATGTTCTAGATATGTTTTACAGGAATGTGTTCAAATCCAGCTTACGCTGATTTTCCTCTTTTCATAAAAATGCCGCATCACATTGTATTATTTTTGTCCAAATTTTATCATTTACTTATTTTCTTCAGAAACAAAGACAAAAGAAAATTAATAACAACAAACAAAATAAAACTGATTTTTGTGCTCAGAGAAATTAAATCATTATTTATAGAAGATTATTTGCAATTTTCTTCGCTTTATTCAATATTCATTTACACTTCACGAAATAGCAACTTATACGCAGAACATATGGTTGTGAAGAAAACAAACACAAAACATAGGAAAGAGAGAAAGCAAGCATCAAATCAAATTGACTAATGAAACAAGGGAAAATAGCCAAAGAAATCACGTTGAAATTCCCGAGAGGAAAATGAATATTAATTCCGACAATTACAGAGTAAAGTGTCAAATTACTTCCAGTTCCAGTTACGTTACTAATAACTGGAGGTTATATTACCGGTTCTCTCTCTACATTGCAGCTCTCGCTTTCCTTCAATCCCAATGTATATTTAGCTGTTCATGAAGTAAGCTAGGTGTGTGTCTATAGTGAGAACGTAAGTATGTGTGAGTGTGTGCAAATGTGTATGAACAATTGTATGTTTCTCAGTAAATGTGAAAATATTGTTGAAGATTCCATGTTCAAACGAAATCTTAGTTTATGTAAACTTAAACACGCACTCACATACACACGCATGTATTCACGCCTATAGACACTAATACTTGTACACTTATATATGTGTGTAAAGAATACCGTTGCGTGTACGTATATGTCTGCATTGTTGTGTATCTGTGTCTCTTTGCACATATGAACACACATACATCAACATCTATTTTCATGCCATTTACAAACACAAATGAATGTATGTGCTTCCGTGTGAGGGTATGCGCATGCGCATTTTGCGTCTGTGCGTGTATGAGTGTGCATGTATGGTCGGAGGTCGTGTCTAATGTGTGACTGTATATTTGTGGAAATAGAAGTAGAAAGACACATAGAAATATATTGTGTACAAATAAATATATATATATATATATATATATATATATATATATATATATATATA
>NC_068982.1:156418459-156421433 GCF_001194135.2 Octopus bimaculoides | reverse complement strand
TATATATACTTATACCCTTTATATATATATATATATATATACATACTTATATCTTTGCCCACTAATTCTTGAAGGGGCATAGGGGTAGTGTCCTGAGTCACCCTCAGATGATCCTATTGGAAAATAACCGTTTTTACATTTAGCGGGCAGATTACCAAGCGTGACCAAATGGAACTATAGATATTACCCAACCATCCTGTTATTGGTCTACCCTTAGGTCACCTGCCAAATGCTTCAGCTCGAAAAAAATCTGCCTAGCAGATTATGAATTCCTGCGGTATTCTCTAAGAGAATGTCATTTATGTACAACTGATGAGAAATTCACATATACCATTCTCAAAATATAGCTGCTGATTTATAACCATTATCATTAGACGTTCGATCACCACATGTCTTTACTCCTTAGTAATAATAATTATGTCTGATTTGTTATGCTTACACCTTTCAGAAGTTTTAGTAGAAATATTGCACCTAAAAGTATTTTCAAATTGTTGAATATGACTTTCATACCGCTTTACTTATTATGATTTCATCTTCAAGTCTATTTTTTTCTTCTGTTCGTATTGTATAATATTTTAACCTCATAGATACTTAATAATATAATGAAATTTAGAGACATCCGCTTATGATGTGCATTACAACTTCGGTGTAGATTTTGCAAATTTCTATCAGTTGTGAAATTCAGGTCTTTTACCGGCACCTCTACACTATTTGTTGGTATACAAATTAATTTTTCTGATTTTCTAATCGTCACTCTAAAACTTTGGAATAAGATAGTCATGCATGACACTGGGAACATATTTCAGGAATTGTAGAATGGATGCTGCCTGCAAAACCTCATATGGCTGTAAAGATCAGTGACTGGTCATCTAAGTTATGACGAAAGGTTGCAATAGAAGAATGATCTAAATATAACATGGATTCACTGTCATTTCGTAGTTCTCTACACATGAATCATAAAAACACTAGCCATGAATAAGGTAGCACCAGTAATAAGAAGATAAATAGAACACGTAACGAGTAAATAGGAAGCACATTTTTGTGAAAATACTCAAAGGGGACTATCTTTCTCTGTTCTTTTTCTGTCTGGTACTGACATCGTTAAGCAGTTGAACAAGATTGGACTCTGATATAGAGGCAGTAATAAGAGAGTTACAGACCTTATGCATATGTAAGTACTCATGCCACAAATGATTAACACAAGAAACTCTATTACAGAAAATATATGGATTTAATTCAGAAATTAATATAGGGCTCAGATTAGAAAAATGCGTCAAGTTATTCTTGAAGAATGGAAAATTAAATTTAATAAAACTAACACCATGAAACTGAGAGAAGAGAATTAGACCAAACTGAAACAAAGGAATGAGACCATACGAATATTCAGGAATCAAGCAGTGCGCAACGCATGCAGCAGAAAGAGAAGTACAGGAAGGAATATTATATGTTAAGATTATATCAATATTTACTATACAATTAAATGCCAAATATGTTATAGTTATTCTGAAAATGGAATCTAAATGAACTAATATGATAATCAGACTATAAGAAAAATAGTAACTGCGTTTATAATAAACAAGTAAATATGTGACAAAATAACGCTATATTTACTATCCAACTAGAGATCTATTGTATAATATTCATCGTAGGGCTGCATAAGCATCTAATAAAGAAAGATGGAAAATTAATGGCAATTTCTATGAAAGATGTTCGAAATATATATATGAAAACCTATTTTCTGTCTTCAAGGAATCTAACATTACAAAACAGATTGAAATATTTGAGACTTGCGAATTAAGAAACGAAACGAAAAACAGAAATTGTGAAAAACTTAGACTTTAAGCTAGAAATTAGTCTTCAGAAGGCTATGATAAAATGATGGCAATATCTATGAAAAAATTTTAAAGTAAACGAGTGAAAGTAGAAAGGAAAAATTGCACACATGCAGAGAAGCGCAAGACTCAAAGTCGAGAGTGAAGGTTTTTCAATTACGAAAAGAACCAAAGTCTTCAAATAACAAACTACCAAATCTTTATAATAAAAGAGAACTTAGTTAAGTAATAGCCAAATATTAGATTAGATACAGACAAGCAAAATTTGAGAATTAGATCTGAAACGAAAGTATCGATGTCTTGGCCACAATCATCTGGTACATGCTTATCTAAGCTAACAATGAGATCAAGGCAAACCAGAGATATAATAAGCAAGAACGGAAAAATATATATGTTCTCGTATAGATAACGAAATCCTTTCTGATCAAGTTGTTGGGATGGAGGTGGTGAAACTACCAAAGATCAAGGCACTGCATATTGAAATAAATAGAATAATGGGAATGAGATATAATAGAACCGTTAGCCACTGAAACACTAGCTATAGTATTTTCCAGATATATATCAAAATCATTAACATTTCACATCAATGATCATAAAACTACAGCCAAACATGAAAATACTTGATACCAATCACGCACGTATAAAACACAAGCCTCTCCTCCTTCAAAATGACAATTTATATTGCATACACACACACACACTCTATACAACAGATGGAATACTAAAATAATACTAGAAACAACAAACCATAGCCTGTAATTATGCAAAAGTGATTCAGTATTCAAACACAATTTTACCTTTCTAAAAGACAACCATGCATGTACATCAGGAAGTAGTGACGCAGTAGAAATTTTCAAAAGAAATTGTTGAAACCATGGTGATAATAATAGCAGCAGTTATAATGATAATATATATGTGGTAGTTTAGTAAAATCAAAGATGTATCATGTTGAGGAGTATAGGATGAAGTACCTAGTGTAAGATCTAAGGACATTTGACTTTAAACATTCTAATTAACAAAAACTTAAATATGCATTGTAATAACGAAAGCGAAAATATATATTTTTAATTTAACAAAAAAAAATATGCATATATTTATAAAAATAAACAAGTATTTTCTTGAAAAAAGAGCGAAGTTTAGAT
>NC_068982.1:156410645-156413179 GCF_001194135.2 Octopus bimaculoides | reverse complement strand
ATATATATATATATATATATATATACATACATACATATGTATATATACATATACAAATATACATATATCTATTTATAATATACATATATAAATATACATATATGTATATATACATATATATATATATAGGTACATATATATATAATAAAAATATATACTCGCATATATTTACATTTATAGATGCATGTATGAATTTATATTCATATACATATATATGAGCGTATGTGTTTATTTCTTCTATAGGTTTGTGAATATATGTACTTTTATATCTATATATATGAACGTGTGTATTCGTGTATGGGCACGTGGAGTTCTCTTATTCATGTTTTTCTGTTTTCATCCACCCCACAAAGAGTAGGTTTCGTCCTAAGTTAGAAACGAGGCTCCATTGTTTGAATTTCGACAGCAACAAATCTATAAATTCCTGTACAAAGCATCAGATTCGTCATCAACATTTTCGCTCTTGTTTTCAAGATTGTATTCAAGTTGAATAGACTTTTCATGAATATTTTTTCAAGATTACTTGCTTATGTATCTGGTAATATAAGAGTGTAGAGCATTGATTACAAATACGAATGGCAATAGTATGTAGATATTTATACATGTATGAAGAGAAAGATTTACAGTATATATATATATACGCGCTCACAAAACACTGTATATACATTTATACAAATATATATATATATATATATATATATATATATAGAGAGAGAGAGAGAGAGAGAGAGTGTGTGTGTGTGTGTGTGTGTGTGTGTGTGTGTGTGTGTGTGTGCGTGCGCGGGTGTGAGTGCGTGTGTGTCTGTGTGTGCCTGTTTGTGCGTCTGTGTGTCTCTGTGTGTGTATGTGACGGAGGGAACAGTATATAGAGACATAGGTATAAATATTCATTGTGGTTAGATATGAGTGTGTGCATATTTCTTCTTAATACGCTCCCGCAAATTCAAATCCAAATATTCAAATCCAAATATGCAAATCGCTATTGTAAATGTTATGGGACAATAACTTCATTCTACGATGGCAATGTGATCAGAACACACTCGGTACATTGATGCAGTTCGGATACCGGTATTTCCTCATACTCTATCTCGTTAGCCTAAACAATCCGGTGACATTATATTTAATTTCAGCGAAAACGCTGTTTATTAGTCGATGTATCAGTGTTTACATCTTTGAACCTATAAAAGAAATCCTTATTTCGTTATTTGCACTGTGTACGCCGAGGTCTGGGACGATTATACACACACACACACGCACACACACACACACACACACACACACACGCGCATACATATGAGAGACCTGCATGATGTGAATGTAAGTATCTTCAAAACTGAATCTCTTCCTTTCAAGGATCCCTGATGAACCTACCTCGGGGCAGGAAATGCACATGGGCGCAATAGCATCAAACTCTGTCATTCACTAAATGCCTCATATCAGAGGAAGGCCCAAGTACTGAAGGTGTAAGAAAATTAACGACGGTGTCACTGTATGGCCGGAGATCTGGAGCTGAATCTAGTTGAAGAAAAAAGGAGACAGACAGACAGACAGATACATACATATATACATACATGCATACACCTAAAGAAGTCGCACGACTCTACCGCAACGTATCAACAGATGAAAGGATGAGCCTATATGAGCAGAAGACTATGCATGGATATGTTGGTAGAAGGCTCCTTGATGATAGTAACATTGATCATCAAAGCAGTCTATCATGCAGTCTATCTTTGAAAGATATGGATTTGCAATCCAGGAACAGGAAATATCAACCAACTATCGGAGGCAGAAAAGGGATAGAGATGTGGAAAAAGCCGTAAAATGTGACAACCGATGCAGTCTTCTTGTAGTTCACACTGAAGATATCACCCACATCAAGATTGGTATTTAGGCAGTGTGTTACATATCCCAGGGCGCCAATAATTACAGGTATAAACCTGAACTTGTAATCCAGGTAGAGTAACTGCATAGGTGTTCCCTTTTTTTTAGTGATCTTAAGCTGTAAGTTAACATCCGCTGGGCAGCTAATTTCCACAAGTGTACACAGTTACTCTTCTCTATCCCAAATCATTATATCAGATGTGTTGTGCTTACATTTTATTGAGGCCTTCACTGGTACATTCCGCCAGTATTTCTTTTTATTATTAGTGGCTATAGCTTTTACCATATTGTCATGTCTCATCGGTAGATAACACCCTGATGACATTTTCGAAAGGAAATGAAAAATAAAAACTTTTACCAATCTATATTCTGTAAGATATATAATCTTTATCTTACTAAAATTGACTTGAAACCATGGTACAGAATATAGATTGGTAAAAGTTTTTATTTTTCATTTCCTTTCGAAATTATCCCTAATTTTTGTGGTATGTAGTCTTTTGCTGCTATTTCTAGCGAGTAGATGTCCTATTATAGGCATCTCTGCATTTTAAATGAATAATACATAGTCTATTGACTGTTTTTTTACTCTCGCTAGACCACTGGTGGTAAATAAAATTTCTAAAAAAATTTTTTTGCTACCCTATAATTTATTA
>NC_068982.1:156407973-156410556 GCF_001194135.2 Octopus bimaculoides | reverse complement strand
TATATATATATATATCCGGACTGTTGCTATAGTAACGAAGCTAAAATACACAGAGTAAAGCTGCTTTATATGGATTGACCTTGAACTCTGCTGTACATACGCACTAAGTTTCAACGTTGTAGCTCATTCCTGTAGTTTACAGAAGTGCTTGGAAGAAAGGTGTGTAGCGTGTGATCGTCGCATTGAGAATGACAGAGAAAGTTGAGCGGGGAATCTGCATCAAATTTCGCCAAAAGCTCGGGGATCCCTGCTCAGAAGCCTACGCAAAGTCTTCAAAAAAATTTTCATCGTTCTCGATACAGTCAAGACATTGTACAACTGAAACCCGAGTCTTATTGGACAGCTAATAGCAGTTTTGGCACAAACACTGGCAGACACGCGTCTCATACTCAAATCTTCAGTGATAATGGCCTGTACTGAACCGTAACTAATTTGCAAATTCTCTGATAACTCGCGGATGGTGATTCGACGATTTCCTTTCACAGCTGCACGCACATCTGCGATGTTTTTCTCAGTTCTCCTGGTTGCAGGCCTCCAGAACATTCGTCAACATCGACAATTTTTTTGGCCATCTTGGAAACGTTTGATCCTCTCGTACACTTCTGTGCGGCCTTACACTCCTCTCCATCCACTTTCTGCATCTTTGCATAGGCCCCTGAGCAGGTATTGCCATGACAACATCTCTGTCGTGGTCAATGCGACGATCACACATTACACACCTTCCCTCCAAACACTGCTGTAAACAGCAGAAGTGAGCTAGAACGATAAAACTTAGAGATAATGTATGGCAGAATTCAATGTCAATCTGTGTCAAGCAACTTGACTTTGCATGCTTTAGCCTCGTTACTATGGCAATAAGTTCGAATATTTATTGGTCAGACTTCGCATATTATATGTGATATATGCTATATATATATTATATATTATAAATCATTATTACATTATATTATATATCATAGATTGTGTGCGCGCGTGTGTGTATGTGCGTGTATGCGCGTTTGAGTGTGTGTGTCTGCGTGTGTCTGTGTGTGACTGTCTGTACGCGCGCGTGCGTGTGTGTACATACAGATAGACAATCTTATACCATACCCGAGAATCACAACTCAAACAGATTGCTAAGAAAAAAAAAAAAAATTGCGAGATTTTTTTCGAGTTAGAGGAATGACAGAATTGGAAAACTTCTGAAAGTGCAAAAAATATTATCGCTATATAATTCTTACATTAATATCTACTTATTTAGCTGGCATTTGGAAATATTAAATAGTGGAATTATACATTTCGTGATTATTATTATCTTGAAATATAATTATCTATTTTTTTTAGTAATCTTTCATATATATTACTGTATAACGTGTTGTTTTAACTTCTGCAAACGTGCTCTTCATCTGGATTAGTTATTTTGCAATCTGAAAAATGACTGAGTATTGGTCGCAGATCTTCTAAATATATGTGTGTAATATTTTCTTCATTTTTTCACTAAAATAATACTTACCGTGTCAATATTGTATTTATTTTTTCAAATCTTATTGTTGAAGCAATATTATTATTGAAATAATCTATTTGAGAAACTGAAAAGAAAGTGCTACACGCCAAAGTTGTTGCTACGTTTGTAGTTTACATATTTCCATCTGATACATGTGCTAAGAAATATCTGTTTCAAATTTTGACACAAGGTCAGCTATATGAGAGGAGATGGAAAGTCGATTTACATCGATCCCTAGTGTTCAATCGGCGAATTTGAACTCATGACGTAAGGACGGACGAAATGCCGCTAAGCATTTTCTCCAGCTCGCTATCGATTCTGCCAGCTCGCCATCTTGAATGTTTTAAGAAATATTAATGAGCAAACAAATTTGATCTTTACTACATGTTCAAAGTAATATTGTTACTAATTCTAGCCGATGGAGTAAATCATTCCTTATTAACTTTTGCGAACCAATATTAAACAGCGGAGAAACATTTGTGTTATAATGATTTCACTATTTCATAAATTATGCTGTTATAAATTTTAAAGCGTTGTTTCAAAAACGGGTGGTACTTAAACGATTCCATCTCAGTTATGTCAGTATTTATTTGGAAATGGTTTAAAAAAAAAGACAAAAGGGATGTACAGAAAGGATGAAATAAAAGCACAGAAAAAAAAGTGGCACGTAGCTGGTTTTGTGATTGACAAACTGAAACAAAAGTGAAGTAGGAAGGCATGTTTAAATGAGAAGGCAAGAAGTGTTCTCCAATTCAAACTGATATATTCCGTGTGGAAACAATGATAACGGCAAATTTATTTAAAAGAAACTTTACTGTATAAGCTGTTATTAGTTAAAGATTTTCTTACTGGGAGATTTGTTTCATTTTATAAATGCAAATCTACAATCATTCAGAAGTCTTTATAATTTGAAATCGAAAACAGTTGTTTTATTTCGGATAAAGTATTACCGATTGTTTTATGAAAATACGGAAAACAGGAGAATTCGTGGTGTCCTGTGTCGGCTCATCCTTCAAAGTTCATTTAAAGTTCATCCTTTAAAATATCATAGTTAACAATAAACAACTAAATAAATGAAATTTTAAGGATGAGCAGATGAG
>NC_068982.1:156406036-156407495 GCF_001194135.2 Octopus bimaculoides | reverse complement strand
GTAGGCTCGAAACGTAAAAGACTTTCTCACTTACCCGAGCGTCAAAAACTAATACACCTGCTTGTTGTTTATATACTTGTTTTTGTCTTGTCTTTTTATGTAAATTTCTACTATTCATATATATATATATATCTTGTGTGCGTGTGTAAAAAATTAACAAAATGAGAAAAAAAGATCCAAGGTTGTGAATAGTTTCAGAACATTTATAAAGAGGTCTTACAGCTGTTTCTGGGATATCTTATATATCCCTTCGTCAGAGACGGTGCGAGAAAATTATTCAGTAATAGTTATTATAGAGAAGATATGAAATACAGAGTGAAGTGGAGGAATCAAAACTGATGAGAGATACCTTTGGGTCTTCTTGACATCAATACCTCTCATACCCTATACATATATATATTGATGAGTCACAAAAGTTATTCGAGGATTGAGAGTTTCATGATGAACGAAAACTATTTTTTAAGTACACTGTTTACAGGAAGAACTTCACATATTCCACAGGAAATATATAGTGTAGGCAAAAACATCATACGACAATTAGACCCGTTGGTATGTATTGTTATATGTTGTATAGTTAAATAGGTAATTATGAAACAATATAAAGAATATTACCTCCAGAAAACGGCTGAGTGCTAAAGCAAATGAGAGTACAAAGTGCAATTTGATGACGATATCTGTTTAGCTAAGACAGGATATATTATGCATTTAAAGGAGGTGATGGTCACGGATTCAGTACTTTTGAACATAAGTCTGCTATGTTAGGTTTAACCTGGTGTTAAACAACTATATCATAGTTAACATTAAGCAACTAAATAAATGCACATGAATAGCATTGACTGTTGTCACACGATAAAATCATTCTCACAACAGCAGTAATAACAAAACCAATATTAACGACAGCAACAATAGCAGACATAAGAACTTTTAATTTCGCTAGTTTAAAAGGAAAGATAAAGCAATGAGGAAATGAGTCTGCTGTATAGAAAAGACTTTCCATACTATTTTCGCAATATCACCGAGACAATGATACCAAGCGAGCTGTTTGAAGTACCGTAGACTTTAATTAACAATATCTCAGTAGATAAACGAATCCGAAATCTACTGAAAGACTTGATCTCTCGGACATTGTACTCGGGTTCAGACGTATTAAAACACACATAAACAAGCACACTCACGGATATATATATTTATACAGACATACATACATACACGAATACACATACACGCACACACGCACACGCACACACACACACACACACACACACACACACACACACACAGGTGCATGCGTGGCTGTTAGAAGCTTCCTTCCCAACCCCAACCACATGGTTCCGGGTTCGGTCCCTCTATGTTAAACCTTAGGCAAGTATCTTCTACTATAGCCTCGGGCCAACCAAAGCCTTGTGAGTGGATCTGGTAGATGGAAACTGAAAGAAGCCCGTCGTGTATATGTATATAT
>NC_068982.1:156402262-156405784 GCF_001194135.2 Octopus bimaculoides | reverse complement strand
TGTGTGTGTGTGTGTGTGTGTGTGTGTGTGTGTGTGTGTTTGTGTGTGTGTGTGTGTGTGTGTGTGTGTGTGTGCGTGCGAGCTAACGTATTAATTTATGTTAATTCACCAAGAAGTAATAAATTAACAGAACTCATTTCAAAGTAATTTTTAATACATTTTAACTGAAAGGTTCTAAACTGCCGGTGCTCTGAGTTTCACATTTCTACTATTTTAGTTGATAATCCGAACCTGTTTTCCTTCATATTATTTCAATGAAATATACGAATACTATCGAGAAAATTCTTATGCGTACATTATTTAGATCATGCGGGCAATACGAGTAGGAACGGCTGTTTCAAGCACACGTTCTTCACTTCATTTCTGGTTTTTGTGGTATACCCCAATTTTTTTTCTAATTTTTTTTTTTTATCTTTATTTATTTTTTTTTTTTTATCATTGAATTCTGAAATTAAACTTCAAAGGCAGTCAGTATAAGGACGTTTCTTCTGGTTTAAAAATCCTGATTGTTCTAGCAATTCGTTCTTAATTTTTGAAAATTCAGAAACAAACTCATTTTCTCCGAGTCAGATAGAAAATCAGAGAGGGTGGTACTTACAAAAATTATAATTAGCTTCAAGCATACAGCTAATAATTATTTTCTTTTGTAGAAACTATTACTTCCTTGCAACAAAATTCTTTATTTTCCGCTCAAAAAAATTTCGCATCCCAATTATATTTGCCGTTCCTAAAAGATTGTCTCTTATTTACAAATGACCTGGTCATTTTGAATTTATAAGGTCTTGGCTGACGTGAAGACTTGCCTCGGGAAAAAACATAGCGTATTTTGATCAGAGTTGGCGAACGAATATTTCTGTGTATAACATAGATTTATAAATGGTAATTCGGTTGCTCCAATCTACACTTTAAGTTCATATCTGTTGTTTAACATTCTCTGGTATCGATTTTACCCTACATCTATATCTAGTGAGAAATTCTCAAGAATTCCATAATTGCAAGATTGATGTTGGTCTGCTGGTCACGTATATGATTCGTTCAACGTCGTCGCATTTTAACCTCTGATATAACAAAACCAATGTTTTACTAAGTGCTACGTGTATGTGTGTGTATGGTGTGTGCGTGCGTGTATGTGTGTGTGTGTGTGTGTATGTGTGTGTGTATGTGTGTGTGTGTGTGTGCGTGTGTGTGTGCGTGTGTGTGTGTGTGTGCGTGAATAGGTGCATGTGTATGTGTATAGGGCAGTGTATTATGTACTGAAAAGAAGTATAAAAGAAATAATGTCAAGACTAAAGGAATTTTCATTGTATTTGAGAGTCGTAGGGTCAAGTTGGTGGTATCTTTGAATGACGTCATCAAAGCTACGGAAATGCTCAAGGAACGTTTGAAATATAGACCCGTGTATCCGGAAAATATCCAGTGCAATTTGCATAAGGATCACTCTGAGCTAGAAACAATGGGTCTTAACTGTAGTTTTGGACCTAAATTTGTATTTTGAGATGGAGCAAAACAATCAATTTTGGTGGCCCAATTATATATATATAAATTGGTAGAAAGTCTTCAGCAATAAAAATGACTAATGTTCTAGGGCGTTGAAGAAAAGTTTTCCAACTAGATTGCTATAATTTGTGTGATGTTCACATATTTACTGCAGTGATGATGAGATCTTTAAGAAACAGGCCGTTTAATGTGTTCTGACAGCTCAAAAGTCTTTCACTTTAATAAAAGAAAATGACCGAGAACTCTTAATTTACTGAGAGTGATATATTGGGGCCTGGGGGTGGTCTACAGACTGTTGTGGTTTCTTTAGTTTGAATGTTGAAGACTACGTTTTAGGCCAGTTCGTTGTTGGCAAGATAAGGTGGGGTGTGGAATTGGTAGATACGTTATTTAGTGAGGATTCTAACTGCTACTATACCGTCCAGTCAAGATTAAAACAAGCTGTAATATGCCATCAATCGTTGAATAAAAGACACAATTCGAGGTTGTTGATTTATGATGGAATACGATATTTCAACAGAATAATAAAGGAATATCTCGACGATAACAGAAATTATAATGTACTGGGAGAGAAACAACACTGTTCTCCATCTCTCGCGAGACAAGGAAGACAGAACATTCAGTCTACAAAAGGGCTACTGGATAACACAATGTACTACATAATCACATGCGGAATCACAGAGGTAAAATCCGACGACAGACATACATCATAATACATACATATATACGTACACATATACATACACACACACACACACATAACCACCATCACTCCCACCCATACATACACACACATATATGCGCAAATATAAATTACATTCACATATACTGTGTGTGGAGAAATACATGTACATGTATGTGTTAGCCGGTGTTTCCATCACCGTTTAACCTTTGTACAAAATCAAAATAAA
This sequence comes from Octopus bimaculoides, assembly GCF_001194135.2. Classification (NCBI taxonomy): domain Eukaryota; kingdom Metazoa; phylum Mollusca; class Cephalopoda; order Octopoda; family Octopodidae; genus Octopus; species Octopus bimaculoides. The sequence continues at coordinate 156,403,376 of NC_068982.1, read as the reverse complement.
TACATGAAAATATATCAACATCAGTACTTATAAATTAATTACAGAAAGGATTTGTAAAACCAAGTCATAAAATCATTCCACTCTATCTGTACGACTAATTTTCTTCCCGTATGGTACAATCAATGAGGCAAGCAACTAAAATCCTGCAGTCAAGTGACGATTACACTGTAACAAAAATTTTTTTTTTTTTAATCTTTGGTCAGTAAGTATTATTTCCCATTTGCTTCTATCTAGAAATCAAAGGATATGAGTAGTCTTCCCTTGAAACTTTGGTTTTGTGATCAGGACATCGATGTTTTGATACTGACCTATTTTTCATTACATTTCAGACAGATTCAGTGCTGAGTTGCTGAAGCAGGAATATCGTTATAGCAAACATCCTGTTCAATACCTCAGATGTGTTTGTCGGTTGCTGGACCATAACCATTCCAGTATGACCCATAATGGCCGACAATATGTGTGTCATTGATCATGAACAGAAGTAGTGAGGGAGCATCATAACCATGTGTTGAGAGGGTATCTTTGGGGTTTGAATAAATATAACAAAAGCAAAGTTTGAAGGAAACATTAGCCATTCTTCATACTTTCGTGCGGTGAGCAAATAGGAAATAACAGCTGCTATCCAAGCACAAAAATTGTGTTATACTCTTATTTAGGTTTCGAGTTAAAAACTCACTGATTTGGACTACGTTTTTCTTGATTTTTAGACAAAATTTAAAAAATCAGTGAAGTACAGATTTCGATTAGTGAATATCTTCGCTCCTCGAAGTTTCAACTTTTTATCTGTCAGAAATTGATACAGATACTTTAATGGTTTTTCAGGAATTTATACCCAATATATTTGTACCATCAGATTTATATTTTCCGCTTTGATTAGAGTATCTGGACAGTACTTCTCGATCTATAGCGGAGAAAGTTTGGACATGTCCAACAGTAAAGGCGAGAAACCATTTTGCATTTGAGGGCTACACTGAATTAAGTGTAATCAAATAAGTCAGAAATAAAGAGAATTTCATTAAATATACAATAAATTGTAATTACTTTCATCATTACAAAATGTAATTATATTATTTAAAGTAAGAAATAAAAATGTAATTCCACCTTTTCAGCAGTT
>NC_068982.1:156396038-156396507 GCF_001194135.2 Octopus bimaculoides | reverse complement strand
TGAGAGAGAGAGAATGAGAGAGAGAGAATGAGAGAGAGAGAATGAGAGAGAGATAATGAGAGAGAGAGAGAATGAGAGGGAGAGAATGAGAGAGAGATAATGAAAGAGAGAGAATGAGAGAGAGAGAATGAGAGAGAGAGAATGAGAGAGAGAGAATGAGAGAGAGAGAGAGAGAGAGAGAGAGATGCAAAATAGAACAGAATCACTCTTTATCGAACAAACTTTTATCGAGGACATGATGCAAACAAAACTCAACTTAGTTGGAATTCGTCTGATATTCCCATCAGTGATTGTAGTGGCAATATCTGTCTCTATTCGATATATATATATATATATAGTTTCAATTCCGTATACCGAATATATACACAGACATGCAGGAAGTAAATAGACACCGTTAATTTTCAAAATTTCTGATCTAAGCATCTTAATATGTTTTCAGTGGTGTAAATTTACAATGTAATTATTCTTT
>NC_068982.1:156394319-156396028 GCF_001194135.2 Octopus bimaculoides | reverse complement strand
GAATTTGTAGAGGGAAACTCATATGTGTGTGTGTGTGTGTGTGTGTGTGTTCGCGTGTATATGTGTGTGGCAATATCCATATCCATCACTAACCTGTACATATCATGTGTTATTCCAATGCAAGTATCACAGTATTATATTTTATTCGTTTAAAAATACCCGACAGAATGTTTGGAACTTGGTCACAATCTGAAAGAATAATATTCTTGTGAAGTTAAACAGCAGACCATCGAGGCATGGGAAGCTTCTCATGAGATAAAGACATTTGCACGACAAGTAGAGAAGTGTTTTTCTTTAGATTTTACTGACTAGGCCATTTTCCTTGTCCAAAAGTGACGTGAAAAACCAAGACAGAGCAGTGACGTTTCCGAAGTACTTGACCAGAAGGTCTTCAAATTTTGAGCGAACCTTCCGTTGATTTCATTGGTTACATATCACGTATATTCCCTCGGTACTAGTGTCGTCATATATTTTACTGACACTTTTCATTCTAAGGAAATTTCTAACAAAAGCAATATTGAATATTCTTATTTATTGCATCAGAGTGTCTCCTAATGCAGCAGAAATCCTTATAAAGCTAATTACATCGAATTACAGCTTCCACCACTAACCGTGTATGTCACCGCTCTGTGTTATTGTATCCGTACAATCACACACGTTTTCACTTGTAAAACTTTTACCTACAGCCTTATGCTTTCACCTTGCAGAACTACTTCCATTACATGCATCCCTCTCCATACTTCATTTTCCTTCTGTAGAGTAATAGCAATTTAATGTAAAAAACTCTGCATATTTCGTAACGTAGAAACTCAATCAGACTCAAATAGCTACATGCAAATATATGGAGTCGGAAGAAAAATTAAAGTAACTGAAAATTAAATAAAGTTATCTTTAATGCCTTTCGACTGAAATATTACATTGATTCAAAAATTCCAGAAAAATGACTGTAAATCCCTAACAAAGAGCAACACCGGTTGCAAATGCATATATTCAACTGATTGATGTCGGTCTATGTACGGAAATGCACGGGTGTCGAACACATTACCGAAGATAACTAGAACCGAACGTCTTCATCGGACAATTGACGGACACGTTATAGCTACAGTTAGATTTTGGTACATATGTTCGCAAGAAGACGCAAAAGAGAAATTTGGACTGTTGTCATATTTTCACACGCAAGTAAATTTCAAATTCTCTCATCCCTTCATCCTTTCCACTACTACTTAACTGTGAAAACTAATGCATTTATCCTGCAGGACTACTTTTGTTATATACCTGTATATATTTCATTCTACTCTGTAGCGTTAATAAGTTAATTTAAAGTAATATAAACTGCCGACTTCGTATTCAATATATCAAACGAGGTTAGAATAGTTATATAGAAATGTTAAGAAGTCTATGATTAACAGAAAAATTTTTTAAAAATTTAGTCAAATAAATATATAAAGGTAACTGTATTCTTTTCATTAGCAAAAACAAAAAGAAATCTCGAAAATTCTTTCCCTTGTCTCTAGAAACGGACAAGCAATCAATTAACTGTAAGATTCTAGACGTGTGCGTGTGTTTGTGTGTGTGTGTGTGTGTGTGTGTGTGTGTGTGTGTGTGCGTGCGTGTCTGTGAGTGTCTATCAATGCATATGTGTGTATATATATTTATTCATTTATGTAAATGAATATATGTATATTTATGTACATGTATATATATATATA
>NC_068982.1:156393369-156394129 GCF_001194135.2 Octopus bimaculoides | reverse complement strand
ATATATATACGTATATACCGATGCATAATTTCATACACATATATACCGATGCATAATTTCATACACATTGATAATAATGTGAAAAATACTTCTCTCTACACACGCAGAGATACATATATAGATATAGACATATATATATATATTCACTATTTCTACATACACGGAGCACATCAGAACTAGAACCAGAAGTAGGAGCCGTATGTGTAAACATACGCTCGATTATCAGATTTTCAAAAGATAGTTCTTAACACAACACAGTAGCCGTTCTGTGTAGATAGGTGATTTATACAAAGATGATATGACACCAAGAATGACAAAAATTCCATCTATGTTCTTCCAAATGATAGTCATCTATTGTTAACGATATACCATTTTTTTTACCTTTCTCTTCTATACATTTTCTCTCCTGTCATTTTTTGGAGGTGATAGTGTTGATGACGCTGGTTGTGGTGTGGATTTTTATATAAACATTGATTGTATAAGAAGTATTGGTTTTAGATAGTGTCATGTGACAACAGAGATCTGATTATAATTATGGCGTTCAAGCCCGATTATTTCTAATGATAGAATTCAGTGAGAGAATTCGGTTTAGTTGTTCATTGATTGACAATGTGTAGAAATGAGTTTGTTGATCAAGGTTAGTAAATTTACATGGAAAGTTGGATATGAGAAGATTTGATTCATAAATTAGGAAGGAACAAGTGATAAAACGCTAAATGTGCACACGCATGCAAGGAGATATAGGTATATATATATATAT
>NC_068982.1:156383102-156393162 GCF_001194135.2 Octopus bimaculoides | reverse complement strand
TAGATAGATAGATAGATAGATAGATAGATAGATAGATAGATAGATAGATAGATAGATAGATAGATAGATACATTAATTCTATTGTAACATAAGATTGCACTTTGAAATGCATGAAATGTAATAAAAAAAATAGATTGAACCTGGCCAAAACAGAACCACCAAAGTACAATAAAGAACTTTCTGCGGAAACCCGTTTCTGCAACTCCTTGGAATCTTTGGATTTCCCATTATTTGTTTGCTCAAGTTGATGGGGATGAGTTACGAAAATTCACCACGTATGTGATACGAAATCATATACACACGACTGGAAAGTAAAGTCCTTATCTTTCCAGCTCAAGTGAATTATGTATTTTAAGAAAGTGCGTGAAGAAATATTAAATATCCCATTATATAAATGACTTTATACAGGCATAAGAAGCTTGTGTCAGTGTTTATACAAGCGTTTGATTTACAGAGTAAAAACAAAGATATGTCTATAACACAAACACAAGACACAACAATCAAAATTATAAAAACTTTGCAAAGTAGAAATCGTTCGCATTTTAGACAAGTGTTGCGCGTTTCTGTAAAAATGCTTATAACATTAGCACTCGCTTCATAAAAAGATAAGAACACTCAATTTACTTCTATCTTCTATCTAAACAACATATACAACACTTCGGAATATTTAATTTCGATGTAAGTTTTGTTCAACTCGTGCAATTGTTTCCAAAGCCAAAGTGACAATAATGTTTATTTTTGCTTCTTTTTGTTTTGTTATATTTACTCAGATTAATTTTTTGCACTCTATGCATGAAAATTTCTCATTGTATCACGATGTCACATCACATGTATTTATATATATATGTGTGTGTGTGTGTGTGTATTTATATATATATATATATATTATACGTACATATATATATATATGCCGTTATATGTATGTACGTATAAATATATACACACATATATATATATATACACAGAAACGCACGTACATACAAAGATGCATGTATAAATATATATATATATACATACATGCATACATTTATACATAGAAACCTACATATATGTGTATGTGCGCGCGTGTATGTGTGTGTGTTTGTTTGTTTGAATATGTTTATATAGTACTCGTTCTATTGTCCTTTTCTTTGCGGCATGTTTTGTTAATTAGTAATCGCATGTAGAATGTAGAACTAAATACAAGAAACAAGTCGACTAGAATGGCCGTTTTCAGAGAAGACAAGTATGAACGGAAGCCTGGAAGATTAAGAAACACGGTTAATGAAACAATAAAGCCAATCATTTAAGCGACACGAAACAAGAAATCACTCGACTGTGAAAAACAGTTACAAATCGCTTGTATCAGTCAATTGTATCCAACTATCATTGATGCTAACACGCTTCACTGATTGTTGACAAATTCAGTTAGAGCAATTTTGATCATGCTTGCTATTCTAATCTATGCAGCAGCATGCAGTTTATTTATCTGTTACCATCTCACAACTACCGGTGTTCAGAGTTAACTTCCGTCGTCGCTACACAAGAACGCACTGTAATATAGATTGTCTCTGCTGTTTTAGTTTACTTCGCATATTTCAACTATTGTTGACTGGTGATATTACTCTCATTCATTTCTAAGCAATTAAATTTCATGTGTAAACGGCTACGGTGATGAGGATGGCGGTGGGGATATTGATGACGGTGATGATGACGGTGGTATGATAACTGATAATAATGATGGAAAGAGTGTCGATGATGACGATGAAGATAATAGCGATTATGATGATGATGATGATGATAACATCGCTGTTTGGTGTTGAGGATGAAGATTATGGCGGTGACGTCAACAACTACTACGACTACCACCATTACTTAGTAGTAGTAGTAGTAGTAGTAGTAGTAGTAGTAGTAGTAGTAGTAGTAATTTTAAATTTAGGCACAAGGCCAGCAAATTTGTGGGGGCTGGGAATAAGACGATGACATTAATCCCATTATTCAACTAGTACATAATTTATCGACCTCGAAAGATGAAAGGCGAAGTCGACCTCAGAACGTAGAAACGAACGAAATGCTGCTCAGCATTTTGCCCGACGCAATAGACATTCTGCCATCTCCCCGCCTTAATAATAATAATAATAATAATAATAATAATAATAAAAATAATAATAATAATAATAATAATAATAATATGCGCTCGGTCGTGCAGTGAAAGCACGTTATAAAAATAAGACTACTGAATAATAATCCTTTCTACTGGAGGCACAAGGCCTCAAATTTGTGGCGAGTGGACTGGTCGATTACATCGACCCCAGTGTTTTACTGATACTTAATTTATCGGCCCCGAAAGAATGAAAAGAAAAGACAACTCCATTCTGAAAGTACGCAAAAAGTAGTCCTCAGTTTCGAAGTTTTGCAAAGCACGAACAAGTGGAAACTCTGTTCTCACTTATTTGCTCGGAGACGGTCGTGATATCCAAACAGTCTAAATAAAAATGAGAGTCGCCGACGATAACTTCAGAAATCTTCAAAATGTGAAAAATGTTTATAATTAAGAAAATTACGCTGCCCTGAAATATAGAAAATGTGTATGGAAAAGACAAATTCTGAGGATCAGAATATGTTCCTATATATAATTACGACTTCTGTGTTATTCCTGATTTAAGGCTTAATTTTCTGTGCTAATGTAAATTAGTGTTACTTAATGCCTTCTTTATCTCTTGCTCCATAAAATCTTGGTTGCTATTTCTTAATCTTCAGTAAGAATCTGATAGCCAGGCCGATCAATCTCTTGTCATTCTCAAATATCATTTTCAATCATTTCCCAGATGTTAGCATCTAAAAATATGAAGTTAAAGTAATTTATTTCAAGCTTTCTATTTCTCCTGCTTTGATTGATAAAAGTTCGGTCACTATTTATTCATCATGTAATAAAATAAGAGCACCATATATAATAAATTCATTTATATTCAGCCTCCCATCAACTGTCTTTTCGTTAAGTATTATAAGTCTCCGGGCAAATATCAACTACCGACATCGTTCATTTGAGAAGCTTTATCTTCCTTCCCTATATCCCGTGCATAAGGCTTCTTCTAAGATTTTATCATGTCTAACTTTCTTGCTTATATTCTTTGTTTAAAGCCATGATTTTTCAAATCTGTTAAATCTGCCTTTTTATTTGGTTATATACCAAACTGTTTACTTTTTACGTGAATTACAATCTTATGCAACCGAATCGCTTTATTCTGCTTTATAACTTAGCTTTATTTCTTGTGCCGAATTACTGAGCATTCTCTTAACTCATGATGGCATTTTGCAATTTATTGACTGAAAAAGTTTTAAAAAATTTAACCATTAGTGAGAACAGGAAGCGATTTGCACTACATTACTGGAAATCCTTGAAGTCAATAGTATTTATACTCCTATGGACACTCTGATACAAGCATACAAGAATCAAATAAATCCTTCATCGACAAGCTCTGTATGGATATGTTATATTACGCTATTGAGTTTCTGAACACTCTGTGGTTCGAGTCTGGCAACTCCGAGCAAGCTAGACCAGGCGATGATTACTTCTAATTTATGCACAAGGCCAGCAATCTTAAAGGGAAAGGATTAGTCGATACCATCGACTCCGTTCCTTGATTGGTACCATTTATATATTTTAGCTAATCCACTGTCCTTAGACCAAATAGTAATAATAGAAAGAAAAATAGACTGTATATAACTTTGTGTGCGCGTGCATGTGTATATTCCTTTCTTTCTAATAATCTGAAGCCGAGATCAGTAGAGAACTATAGGCGAATCAGTTTAACCTGCATGCGTATGAAGCTATCAATACAGCTGCTATTCCAACGCGAATTTTGATTTTAAGTACAGACAACACTATTTCAATATAATTTTAAGCTATAGTGTGTATTGATACTGAGAACGTCAATAAAATTAATGCCGATGAAATACTGTTTCAAAATAATTTGGCTGAATTCTTCAAATAAATTCAAAAATAGCTTCATAAAGATTATATAAAACTTTCAATAAAAATATAATCGCAATAAAAATATAATTTTGATGTTAGGAATGGACCCTAAAATAAACTAATGAAAGTTAATTATGAAGATGTTTGATGATGTTACACAAGAGAATTCAGAAGATTGATTAATTTGTAGCATAGAACACTTGCAGTTTATTCCCTCTACTGATGATCTGGAGTTTAATTGTAGATTATCAAAAATTATTTGACATAATCTAAATCTAGTTGGAAGATTCCGGTTTGATAGTGTCACAAATTTATCACAGGAATGAAAATAGTCTGGGAACTGAGAAATATTTAAGATTTTTAAGGGATTTTTCCAGTTATAGTCTGGTATGTGTTTAGTTGTTTTCAAATGATAAAAAGTAGGCGGTACTATGTTCATGGTATGATCAAATGATAGACAACATGTCTTACAGAATTTGACTTTGTTAAGTCAACATTAGAAGTTCAAATCTGATCATCTCACACGTTATTGACTTTGATTACAATCAGATCAATACCATTTATAGACTATAGTAAAGTGAATACTATACAATAATATCCTGGGAAACTAATCATGGTCTTTCTTAAAATATAGAAATTAGAAAAAATTCACAGAGGAATGTATTACTTCCAATATTTGTCTTTCTTCAGGCAGCGAGCTGGCAGAATCTTTAGTAAGATGCATGGCGGCGAAATGCTTAGTGGACAAAATGCTTAACGGCATTTCGTCCGTTGTCACATTCCTATTCCAAAATCATCCGCGGTCGACTTTACCTTTCATCCTTTCCAGGTCGATAAATTAAGTACCAGTTAAGCACTGGGGCTGATGGAATTGACTTATTTCCTCCCCTGAAATTACTGGTCTTATGCCAAAATTTGAGACCAATATATGTTTTTCTTTGTTCCCCACCTTTTACGCCCATATTTTGAACTATTATCGTTTAAGAATTATTTATTCATCGCTAACATTTTATATATCTCCGCTTTTATATCTTAATCATTTGATTTCTAGTCCCTTTTGCAACCAGATATGTTATTCTTATGATTAAATATTTTTTATATTTAATAGATTTAATGCTATTTTGGGGCCATACGTGTATAGCAAACTCCTTTTTTATTAAATTAACGACAGTAGGGTTATATTTCTGAGTGACACAAAAATATACCCATGACGTTATTTCGAGTCGCTATTCGATGACGGAAATATTCAATGAAATATATTCCTTTTTACACAATAACTTTCCTACGTTGTGAAATCCATCAATTAGTTCACCTAATAGTAACGATCATGTTAGAAACCACTTTGGTCAAGATTCAGATCACAGTTAGCCTAACAACCTAACTATAATTTTCATTTAGTAGATCAAGTAGAAAATGTCCAACCCAGACCATCAATCACTTCACTAGCTGCAGATTAGACAGAATGTCATTCAGGAAATATCCAGCCTCAGTTAGTGAACTAGCTGTATGAATATGTAGTCGATCAATCAGAGAGCCTTCCCTCTCAGACTACGGCACATAGGTCAGTGCACATAATTTCAAAACTTGGCACCAGAGCAAGCAATATCTGTGAGTAAGGAATATTTCAATTAGCTATTAAGAGAGAATAATTCCTTGGCCAATGTAGAAATACCACACTTTAGACACCGACAACAGCTGACTAGCAGTTGCTATAGATTTGTACACTGTTAGTAATCATAGGTTGGTATGTGAAACTCATCATATAGATGACATTCACCATCACGTAAACTATTTTTCTTAACAATGTGTTGCGTACCTCATAATAAATCAAACCTTGAATAAATATCATTTGTCATTTGTATGAAATATGGCTGATAAATAATCTAATCCAATATCTGTTTTTCGATTTGACCTCTTTAAAAACCGAAGACCATTCCAGTGAATGTCAGAGGTTAATATTGATTCGAAATTCTAAACCAATTTTTTAATATTTTTATTATTGAGGAAGCAGTTTCCAAAATAATGATTGCAATTGTTTCATTTTCTTTTCTTTTTTTCTATATGTAAAATAAAATAATGATACCAAATAACTCAAAACAAGAAACATATCCAGAAATTAGGATTTTAAACATTTAGATACTTTGTATTATTATTTTCGACTTTTCAGGCTCCATACTCTATGTTATCAGCTGTTAACCATGTAAGAAAAGACGTTGATTCTTAAAAACATAACTTCATATCAATAAACAAAATTTATAAATAAATAAACTGCACAATACATATTTTGACGAATCATATTTATTTTCACACTATTTTACATTCCATGTTCCATTATCCTCTTACGGAGCTAATCATAAAGTTAAACATTTCAGAAGAAATATTTTTCCACTGGAGAAGGAAACTATAATTATTATAAGATACGGTGAAAAGAGAGTGTATGGATATGTTATTATAACAAAATAAGAAGCAATAAAATAGCCAATACAGTAAAGGAAATAACACTAAACAGCATGCAATGTTCCAACAAAGACTGACAATAAGTGGCAATGATTTTTGTTTCTTTCTACGTTTTTATTTATTTATTGTTTCGTTTCTTATTTATTTATTTATTGCGTCTTTAGTTTCAAACCATTTTATACAGAAGCTGATACCAGAAAACAATAAAATATCAGTTCACGTACAATCTCCTTATTTGAAAGATATAACATACAATTTTGTTGTGCATCATTTTTGTAGCCATAATAATAATACTAATACTAATAAAAATAATAATAATAATTTTATTAATGTCATTGTTTTTACAGTAGTAATTTTATCAATGTTGTTGTCGTTGTTGTGGCTGATGATTATGAAGACGTTATTACTGTTATCACATCATTGCCACTAACATTATCATCACCGCCTACATCACCATGGATCACAAGATACAAACACTCTCGTCACTAAACACTCACACACACATATATTATATGCATCATGGTTACGTTCAACACCACACCGACACCACCAAGGAAGCAAGCAACCAGCCGACAAACTGCCACAACATTCATACCTGTTCTGTACATTTGAGTTGTCAAATAAACATCTTTATTGACAGAGAACCGTTATCATTCGCACAGTTTAAAATGGCAGCTCTTAAAAGATATGGTCTCCGAAAACTTGGCGTATGAAAATATTTGTATTGTTTTTATAATACAATGCAACACTACTAGTTTTCTACAATTCTTTCTTTCTTTTTTTTTTCTATTCTGTATTTACATATTTACTTTCCTGATTGTTCCACAATTCCTAGTGACTCTATTCGATATGATGTTTTTGTGTAATTTTATTTCTATTTTTCCATAATTCTTTCCTGCTTTTCTTAGATTTCTTTCTTTGATTCAGTTATTTTTTCTAATAATTATTTATATATTTATTTATTTATATCATTCGCCGTTCAAGTAATATCGTTACATCTATATCTGTCTAAATATGTGTATCTATCTAAACATCTAACTATATAGCTATCATTATCCCTCTCCCTCACTCTATCTTTCTTTCTCTTTTTGTATACAAATACACAAATACATATATAAATTCACACACACACACATACATATATATTTATATGTGGATATACGTGTATACGCATATACATATATGTGTGTACATTTATACACATATTCGCATATTTTTATCTTCAGTATATACGTGTACATATAAATATACAGGTATATATGTATGTATTATGAAACATAAACGTGTATATATATATATATATATATATATATATATATATATATATATATATATATATATATATATATATATATATATATATATATATATATATATATATACACGCAGCTCATGAAGCTATGTTTGCATATATGTGTGTGTGCGTGTGTGTGTGTATGAATAGTTTACACATATTCATACATTCAAAGTAAGTATATATGTATATATAAATGTATCTGTGCGTATGTAAAAGTTGTACAGTATATAATACTTTTTACAGAATGCAAACATTATCTCCTATACAAGTGAATACGTTGGAGAGAGTAGAAAGATATATTATATACTATATCAAAAACTGACAGCCTACTCTGCGTTTCATTCTTGACTTTTAATCACTGTAGGTAGGAAAAGGGATGTGTAGCATTTAAAACATTAGGTGGACATTAAATGGATATTCACTAGTGGCGTTTTAAATGTCATTATAAACATTAAAATCTATTGTTCAAATCCGTGTTTGCATGAGTAGAGACGCTCTCTCTTTCTTAGTATTGTATATAGATATATGAGAACTTAATTGAAATTTCTGTTGGAAGAAGTTTGCTTGGGAATGAATTTGAGTTAGATTTATCCCTTTAGCTTCCACATTAACCCATTACCTCCCATAATTCTATTAACTGGAATTTTTTATGAAACTTTGATTTCTAGCATAAAACAGCCTTAGAAACACGCTGGAATAATCAAAATAACATTTCAAAATAAAAATTTATATAGAAATAAGCGAGATATTGGGTGAAAAATTAGCAAACCTCATTTGAATATCAGAGAAATATACCTAGTAGATATAGCAAAAAGGTTAGATATGTGTAAATATTGACAGATAATTACGAAATTTGTAATTTTTAAGTGATCTCATATGAGATCACTGGTAGGTAATGGGTTAATCTGTTGGATGCAATGCTTATACATTTAAATGGTTTTGAATTAACCATGCCTTATTTCGTAGCATCAAATGTTTGATGATATGACAGTTAATTTTTAGAATGGCATTTTTGGGTAGGTGTGAGAGGCAGGATCTGGTCACTTTGAAATAAAACAGGTAGAATATTTTGTCTACATACTGTCGGTTTAACTGATAAAGTTAAAACCAAACCCTCAAATTTAACCTGCCTCCAAAACTAATTCAGTTAAATCTTTATGTTTTACTGTACAATAATTAGAAATAAGTAAACAATGTTTAGCTTCCTTGGCCTACGGTACCTTTAACCGAAGAGGAACAGTCAGATCGAAACACCACGACATTTCAAAGTTCCCTTGTTTCAATTAGCAGATTGTGTTTTGAACACAGATTGTTTGAAAGACGAATTTTCCCTCCGTATACAAAACACGGAAACAATCAGCATATTCGCATTCAAATCAAACGGACCGCATTAAGAATGAATATGTATGTGTTTTTTTTTTATTTCCGCAGTTTTTTTGTACACGTGATGACTCGTTGCAATTACGAAAATTTGAAGAAGAAGACTTCCTAAAAGAAAATGATGCAATGTTTGGTGCATGGATGTGTACCTGGTGGTACAATAAAACCTTCGTATAATCCGTTGAGACAATAATGATGAGGATTTCTTAGACACACGCCCAGTAATATTTGGAAGGGATTAGTTGATACCATCTACTCCAGTTGGTGACTGGTTCTCTTTTCATCGATCTCGAAAGGATGAAAGGTCAAGATGAAGTCGGTGGAATTTATATTCAGAACGCAAAGGTCCACAACAATTACTGTGCATTATTTGTCACCGATGCTTTTAATAATAATAATAAAATGCCCGGATGCAGTACCAGGCAGTGGCTCCCATAGCTTCTGATCTTAACTGATTAGAAGTGTTATCATGTACATTGTTCTGTTTTGGTATAAAAGATGGGCTACAGCAAATATTCTGCTTAATATCACAGATTTGCTTGTCGGTTGTTTGACCTTGACCAGTTGAGCATGTCCCTTAGTGGCTGACAATATGTGCATCTCTGATCACGAGCAGAAGTAGTGGGGGAGAAATATAGTCATGTGTTGAGAGGAATTCTTTGGGGTTTGGATAATTCACCTTTGGAAACCTTGGGTATTTCGTTCGACATCCTCAAACAACCTTTATTCAAGGACCTTTTGAGCAGGATGGGCTACTCCACCTGAAGAAAATTCAAACTGGGCCCCACCTGCAATGTCATGCGCTGTTTATCTTGATATGAGACCACTATGTTGCGCACATATGGTTATGATGCATGTGCCTGGTGTACCCTTATCAGACGGGTAGTCATGATGGGTACACTGGGCTTCGTATATTTTACCCTAGTGTCACTTTGGTGGCATGCCCTGCTCTCTCACTCAATAATAATAAT
>NC_068982.1:156381266-156383092 GCF_001194135.2 Octopus bimaculoides | reverse complement strand
AATAATAATAATAATAATAATAATAATAATAATAATAATAATAATAATAAATAATAATAATAATAATAATAATAATAATAATAATAATAATAATAATAATAATAATAATAATAATAATAATAAAGATTTCATTTATTTGCCACAAAGGCGAAGGATTAATAATAATAATCGTTTTAAATTTTGGTAAGGGGCCAGCAGATTTTGAGAAGAGGGCTAATTGAAGTACGTCGATCCTAGTATTTGACTGATACTTATTTTACTGATCCCGAGAGAATTAAACGTAAAGCTAATCTCGGCAGGATATGAACTCAGAACCAAACGCCGGACAAAAAAATATTACTAACCGCGTTTCCCGGCACGCTAATGATTTTGCCAATTTCCCGCCTTAATAATAATAATCCTTTTTAATTTTTGCCACAACGTCAGCAGTTTTAGGAGAGCATGGATAGTTGATTACATTGATCCCATTACCTGACTGGTACTTTATTTTATTGATCCCAAAATGTTTTAAGGCAAAATTGATGTCAGCCGTAGTTGAACTCAGATGGTATAGACCCCAAAGAATTACTGCTAAGAATTTATTCCGACTCACTTACGATCCTACCAGCTAGCAACGTTTTACTGATAATAACAGTTTCTGATTTAGACAAGACCAGAGCATATGGTGGGAGATGTTAATTAATGCTATCAATCCTGTAGCAGGAATATTTAACTTAGAAATCGAACCAGGGTCACTATATCTGCTACAAGAATTCACTCAAGAGTACGACTGTGGTTCACTACGATATTGCCAGCGGCATAGACATACCTGACCATTCAAGACTTCGTGTGGAATCTAATCTAACAACTTTATCTTCGGGGCGATTTTTTTCTGAGCAAGACCAACACTATAAATTCAGCCTATTTTAGCCGCTAACGACAGTCGACGGACCGCAGACACTGGACACAGAAGATGGCAGTCAGCAAACAGTAGTAGAAACAGCAGCTGACCTGAGCACTGTCACAGTACAAAAGCGATGGACAGACAACAACACACAATGATCATCTAATACCAAGAAACTCACGACAGTGATTACTATGAAACCTAATCCAAGAGCAATAATCTTCGAGCTATCACCGTGTTTGTTCTTCGTAGTAAAGACAACAATTTTTTTGTTTACGATAAGAATAAATATTTTTTTAACAAAAATCTCAAACAGATTTCAGTGTTCTTTAACATATGTGGTACTTTTTCGATTCTGAAAGGAGGAAATTCTCCCGAGAGGAATTGAACTTGAGAAGTACAGAGCTGGAATAAAAACCAAAGACATTTTTGCGACGTTCTAACGAGTTTTCCTGCGTTAAGTTTATTTGCACCAAATCTAAATCATATATAAAATAGACTTGTTACGAAAAATACAAAAAACACGTAGTACAAAAGACATGTATAAGATATACGATAGAATTGTTTAGACCATCATATAATATATTCTTTTCTCATATAGGTGCTATGCCTCAGCTTTGGGGGAAGGGGAGATCTGAATAAACACACACACACACACACACACACATATATATATATATATATATATATATATGTTATTTCTTTACTACCCACAAGGGGCTACACACAGAGGGGACAAACAAGGACAGACAAACGGATTAAGTCGATTATATCGACCCCAGTGCGTAACTGGTACTTATTTATTCGACCCCGAAAGGATGACAGGCAAAGTCAACCTCGGCGGAATTTGAACTCAGAACGTAGCGACAGACGAAAGACCGGTAAGCATTTTGCCCGGGGTGCTAACGTTTCTGCCAGCTCGCCGCCTTAATTAATATATATA
>NC_068982.1:156376783-156380431 GCF_001194135.2 Octopus bimaculoides | reverse complement strand
GTGTGTATGTGTGTGTGTGTGTGTGTGTGTGTGTGTGTGTGTGTGTGTGTATCGCAGTACTTAATTTATACTTAAATTCATTGACCCCGCAAGGATGAAAGTCAAAATAAAGTTCCGGAAGTAATACTGCAAGGCATTTTGTCCATCGCTCTAAGGTTTCTGCTTATCCATTACCTTAAACGTTACACAATATATTAATACATGTTAGTATACTAATGTTACATCAAATAATTACTCAAAATAATTAGATCATAGTATGAAAACACCCACATAATTTTGAAACATGTTTAGCAAATGTCGAATTTAGAAAAATAACAAATGAACCTGGAAAATAAAGATTGAGAATATAGAAATGACAGAATTGAAAAATACATAACAAATTTCAAAATAATGTTAAGTGAAAGAACAACATCAGAAAAGCATTAAATTGAAATAAAGAGATAGCTAAATAAATAAATGTATAAAGTTTGTTGCCTGAAGGTAAATTCTGGATTGCTAGGTAAACTGAGTTTCTTTCTTATGACTGAGAATGTAGAAGAGTGACAACTTTATGAAATATTTCATGCTGTATAAAGATTATTCCATACCGAAATGATGGAAATGAAAAAAAAAGCTAGTTTCCGTTGATATACAGTATATGAAATGGAAACGCGAGCAAATGAATGTAAGGAGCATCAACACATTCTTGGACAAAATGAAGAAGAAAAATCGTTTTCTTTCCTTATTACCAAAATAATCAAGTTTTAATATCAAAAGTCAAAATTGTAGAAACATGCCGAAAAAAGAGAAATATTGGAAACGCAGCGAAGATTAGTAGGGTAGCAACAGCATTCCTTTGAAATGGTTTCCGTGAAAATGTTAAATATAGCGATGGCATTCCTTTCTAAAACATTTTGAAAATTTGCTTAACGTTGAAGTGCCATGTTTAGCTCAAACCAACAAATTCTTCATCGCTAACATGACATATATTTCGTGAGTATTGATACAAGTTGTTCCAAAACAGTGTTCTTCGAAAATAATAAAATTATGTTTTACAAAGTGAAAAATAAAAACTAAGATTCTAAGTGTTACAATTCATATATTAAATGTATTTCATATATTTAATTCATGATTTTCCCTGGTTTACTATATTTATTAACTAAAGTGAGTAAAAAAAATTTTAAGGCTTATTACCCCCACCTTAGCGAAAGCAGATATATTGTTTCTAGTCGTATTTGTTTGTTTGTCCGTAGACAAGATATCTCAAGAACCACTGGATGAATTCGTATGGAACTTTCAGAAACTGTTGGCCTCATGACTGGCAAGAACTGTTTAGATTTTGGGGTCTATCTGGTACCGGACAAGAATCCTAGATTATATTTCCTGTTTTTTGGCATACATTTGAGAGCGGTCATGTTCATTTTTAATATTCTCGTTTCTGAGAACAGTCGAGTTTATTTCAGATCTTCTCATTTTAAAAATCATCTCTGGCTAATCGTTGAGAGGGCGTTGGTGTTGCCTTGGCGAAGGTTTGCGCTCTCTGAGTACTCTTGTTTTCTTTTATTTTAAAGACGAGGTGTATTAAGATACTTTTATTTGTTCTAATTAAATGAACTAATCGAACAACTATTGAATACGCCATTTATAAATTAATTATAAAATAGTACGCAACTTTTGAGAGTTACTCGTCTTGACAGAAAAATGCAGATTCCACGTCACAGCTTCGACGCCGCCTTCTGCTTTTCCCTTTCTCAAAAACAAACAATTTTACTGACCCCAAGCAATGTGTAGCTTCAGCAGCTAACGTATTCTACATAGCCCATTCAATAGATTATCTGTGCCACAGACCTTACAGCTTTACAGCCACAAGCCATGGCATCTTCAGCAAAATTATCACAGGTTACACATCCTTTCGTCTGACTGTCATTTTTTTAGCACTTCTCTATAGACAGGTTTTTACAGCCAACCACATTATAAAAGACCAAAAGATTCGACCGAGGTTTACTCAGCAGTAAATCGACATAATTGTATGGAACTTTCTTTTCAGTATAAAGAATGAAACATATTTATGCAGTAAGAATAACAATTATTTTACTGGTTTCCTGTAAAAGTATGTTTATTTTCTCTTCCCTTTTTCACAGCAATCATTTTCCAACCATAATTAAACACTAACAAAACTAACAACAAAAATAATGTTTAACTAGTTAGAAATGCTACTTATAAGATATGAGTTAACATGTAATGTAATTTTGTTATGTAGACTAAATTGTCATATTGGTAAATTAGAGACACTGCAACACTATTTATTTTCCTCAACAGGCCCTGCCTAATTTAACATTGTCCCAAAACAGATCAAAGAGGAAAAAGATCCAATCACCTTTAAACGGAATCTGGACAAATTTCTTCAAGGAATACCAGATAAGCCACCTATACCTGGCTACAACTCACTCAACATGAACTCCCTACTTGAATGGACCATGATACCACAAAACTTGACTTAAAAAGGATGTAGATAATTTTAGCTGCAATATTTTAAGTAAAAAGTTTCTTATTCTTTACTTGAAGTAATAGTTTGTCCTATACTTTTACAGGTGTAATACCTTATCCTGTATTCTTCCAAGTTTATAATCTTAAGAATATTACTTTTTATGCTCGCATTATTCCATGTAATCCATGATTTTTCCAGGCATTGCTGTTATAAGCTAATTAATAATGCGTCAATAATTTAGGATTTTACCTTCTAAAATACTGGGTAGGAGATACATTGGCTGCTATTTTTAGCGTGTCGAGCGACCAGGTAGAGGCTCTTTCATTGGTTTCATTGCGTGATGAGACTTTTTTACACATATACGTATAATATGCATATTTATATCATCGGCAGAAGTTAGAGAGTAAGTCAAAAGTTGAGAGTTTCGTGTATTGGCACTTATCAAATACCAATTTTTCCATTGTCACTCTCAAACTTGTGACGAAATAACTTCTAAAATACAAAATTTTGCCAAAAACGTTAAGAGTAAACCCTGTTGTATGTGACACATTGTACCAGTATCGGAAGTTTCAAAGTGTTTAGTTAAAAAAAAAATTTAATTAAATTATCTGTACGTCAAAATAGATAAAAAGCAAAGTCAACCTCGGCGGAATTTCAATTCAAACTGCAAACACAAGCGAAATACCACCCTGTGCATTAGCGTTTCTGCCAGCTCGCCGCCTTAGAATGAATTCATATTAGCAATATATTCTTTATTCTTATAGCTGAAGCGTTACTTCCTTACTCTCTTACTTACTGACGCGAAATTTCGTGGCATTTTATCCTATAACTTTTCTTCTACTAATTTTTTTCAATATGACTAATGACTCTGAATTCCTCATACATTTTTCTATCATTTAAGCCTAAGAAATGTGTAATTTTATTTCAAAATTAAAAAGTTTATGTTAATTGAAGGTAAATAGCTGCCTTACTACCCCCCCCCACCTTGATATTTTGATGTAACATATTTTCTACTGCACCAAATCTCGAACTATTTGTGCCAAAGAGTAGCTGAGGAGGTGTCCTCTTTAAAACTGATAACAGTTTGCAATTTAGTTGAGAACTGAATTAGTAGTGACGCTTGGAATCTGCTGCGATTGACGAAATGGTGGAGTTAAGAATATATTCATAAATATATATAT
>NC_068982.1:156374776-156376195 GCF_001194135.2 Octopus bimaculoides | reverse complement strand
TATATGTATGTATGTATGTATGTATGTATGTATGTGTGTGTGTATGTGTGTATGTATGTATAATTTATGATCAAACAATAAATAAATAAATAAATAAATACGAAAGGACCTGAAATATCTTTACTGTACTGGTTTAGTCGCAGAATTGTCGTTCACGCGAGAGATTTAGCGAAAAATAAATCGAGATTAGATCTGAATACAGGCAAGTGTAACTTTTACCGATGTTTCACACACGTTTTTATATCCAAAACAATGTGAAAATAGCCGTGAGTTTTAACGATCGCTTCAAATATGTCTTGATTACAATTGAATATCAAATCTAAATTGAATTATATTAAATTAGAAAATGTTGCTGTTATTTTTGATGTTGTTTTTGTTGTTGTCACAACGAAAGGAGACAGGCAACGTAAATGTGGTAGTAGTGGTGGTGGTAGCAGTAGTAATATGATAACAATGGTTTCAAAATTTTGACACAGGGCCAGCAGTTTTTCAGTGAAACCTGGTACGAAGAGCATGTCGACCTCGGCGAAATTTGTGCTGAGAATATAAAGACGGATTAAATGCTTCTAAGCATTTTATCCGGCGTGCTAGTGATTCTGCCAGCACGCCGCCGAAGTAGACAGAAATTTGGAGGGAGGAGGTTAGTCGGTTATATCGACTCCATTGCTTCACTGGTACTTAATTTATCGACCTCAAAAGGGTGAGTGGCAAAGTTGCCATGGCGTAATTTGAACTCAGAACATAAAGTCGGACGTAGAATTATGATAATGACGCCGCAAATTATTGGTCTTGTGTCTATGTAACTGTCATAATCGTATGAGAGTCGGGAGAAAATTGCTTCATGATTATGAAGAACATCTTAATCAAGTGGCCGACACTGCTTCCTCGAAAATTGACGAGGCAGATTACCCTTATTTTCCTCAGTATGCGAAATATTCAGATTCCAATAGGATATCCCATATGATCCGGTCTAAGTTAAAAGTTATCTTTAATGTTATCCAGAATGAGACAGAGTGATGTATCCAGTAATGTGTCCAATGATGTGGTATCGTTCACCAGGTTTTCCTGCTTTCACATACGCACATTTACACAACCCACACTCAATCCAACGAGAGAGCTGATTCGGGGTCATTCGACTAGCTGTAACTTAGCGCATATCACCATCTACTGTCTAAAACGAGGAAATGATTCATTGGACAAAGTAATAGTGGATATTTTTGTTTGAAAAGAATAGAAAATGCTTATAAGATAATTATAGCTGGAGAAGTTGCAAAAACAGCCATGCCTCACAATTCACACAATTTCACATATATATATATATATATATAGAGAGAGAGAGAGAGAGAGAGAGAGAGAGAGAGAGAGAAGAAGAAGAAGAAGAAGAAGAAGAAGAAGAAGAAGAAGAAGAAGAAGAAGAAG
>NC_068982.1:156373001-156374276 GCF_001194135.2 Octopus bimaculoides | reverse complement strand
AAAAAACACGAAAAAACAACGCGAGGACGTGGAATAAGTACAGTGTTATTGGACGCTCAGGAAAGGAAAGAAAAGAAAGAGGATCTTGCGTTTCAAGCGGAGCTCTTCATCAGAAATATAGAAAAAGTTCAAAGAAGGAGAGACAGAGAAAGAAAATCGCCAACGATACACACGCGGTCATAGTGGCAGAAACGTTAGCACGCCGGGCGAAATGCTTAGCGGTATTTCGTCTGTCTTTACGTTCTGAGTTCAAATTTCGCCGGGGTCGACTTTGCCTTTCATCCTTTTGGGGTCGATAAATTATGTAAGAGTTGCGTACTGGTATCGATCTAATCGACTGGGCCCCTCCCAAAAATTTCGGGCCTTGTACCTTGAGAAGGAAAGTATATATATATATATTTCTCAAAACAGGAAATCTTCCATGGCAACTTTCCACTATTTCTTAGAGGAAAAAGTTACTGGGAACGCTTCCTCCACGACTCTTTCATTACGCAATATAGCTGATTCTGACAAAGAAAAAGGGAGAAGTGTCTGAGGAGAAGCGAACCTTTTGCTTGACTGATGGTTTATTTAGGGTTCAAAAGCGACATTGAACTCATCAATACCCAAAATAATTAAGTATCAAATATGAATTGTGATCCTTTTCAACCGACTCTGTCTTTCCCAAAGAGCCGTCTGGGTCTCTAGTAATGTAATAAATCAATATTTGAGGCCGTTCAGAGAATAGGGGGGAAAATATTAGGGATTTGTTGTTATTCGGTATTTTCCTTTTAAGGGGATTGCAGATGGGGAATGTTGAGAAAGGGCAGAGGCTAGGAATGGCGTTTATTTCACTGGAATAAATTTAAATATATAAAAAAACGTGAAAAAAAACAAATGTAAAGCTACTGGCTTTTAATATACGTATCTCAATCTAATTTCCTTTGTATATCATGTTGTGTGGTAGCTAAAGGGAAGTGTTTCAGTAAGGAAACAACGACAGAAACAAAAACAACAGCAACAGTTATAATACTAATACTACTACTACTACTATGACTAAAAATAATAATAATAAGAAGAAGAAGAAGAAGAAGAATAAAATAATAATAATAACAACAACAATAATAGCAATAATAATCTCTCCTTTATCAGCGCAAGGATACACGATAAAACAAATATTTTTCCAAATAGTTTTACAAAGCTTGTAATATTATTTGCATCTGAAAGAGTCTCTCTTTCTCTCACCACATTGTCTCTGTCTTTCTCTCTCCCTCTATCTCCCTTTCTCTCTCTCTC
>NC_068982.1:156370145-156372889 GCF_001194135.2 Octopus bimaculoides | reverse complement strand
ATATATATATATATATATATAGGGAGAATTTACAAAAAAAAACACAGACGAAGATAGGTGGTGCAGAAAACAAATAGGTGTATTAGTATAACGCTTGGGAATTGAAAAAGTATTTAACGTTTCTAGCCTACGCTCTTCCACAGAAGTATATATGTATATACTTGCATATATGTATGTATATATATATGTATGTATATTCAAGCGTTTAGTAACATGGTGTTGTAAGCTCCATCCCAGGCATTTTCGAAGTTGGTATATCAATTTCTTCTCGACGTCTAGAATCCGAAAAAGTTGGAAGAACCGTTGAGGCTTGCGATAAGGTCGAAAATCCGGCTGAAAAATGTTGTACCTCAACGCTATTAACACGACGCTTGCTCACCCAAACTCGGCCCAGAGAGTTTAGTAACACACCATTGTATGCACACATGCTCAATCAATAACTTTGGTGTGGTTCCTGTATCGTTTTTTGAGGTGTTATAGCTCATTTTCTAATATTCCTCGTTACCATCGTAACGATAATGGGCTAATATCTTACTATCTTGTCTTACCTCTTAAAGATACTTACCTTGGTATATCAAAACACAAACAATACCTTTGGGGCGTCTTTTCTGGGTATTATGGCTAAAATATGCAATGCGATACACCGTTTCGTAGTACCGGTATATTCTACAAAATGAGACCGACGTAGTCATTGTTTCATCTTTCAGATACACACATAAATAAATAATTTTACATTGGTGGAATGATTATAGGAGATCTTCACAGTCATTTTAAGACCAAAACCAGCTTCCTATCTTCATTCCTTCCTTAGATATCCATTCTGAAAATCGCGAAACCTGGACTGCGTTTTTCTCGATGGTCTGTTACTAAACTCCTCATGTGTGTGCGTGTGTGTGTGTGTGTGTGTGTGTGTGTGTGTGTGTGTGTGTGTGTGTGTGTGTGTGTGTGTGTGTGAGAGAGAGAGAGAGAGAGGTCGCTCTTGTATGTATAAAGAGACTTGAGTACTTATTTCAGGTTGCTCTTGAGTGCTACTGGTAACATGTAATCCAGTACAACCTGTTGCATGGTCGGGTCGTCGGCGACTAAACTAGCAACCTGAAAGGGAAAGTGTAGACAGCTTTAAGAATAATTAAACAGGAATGGTGGAATGATTGAGCAAAAGGGGTGCAAGAAGCAGCTGATAGAAATGGTGCCAAGGGTTTGTACTTTTATGTTAAGTAGGAATATGGGCCAAAAAACAGCAAATGGACATTTGCTTCTGACTTGACACCGCTTCTATTCATAAACGCTGGGTAAAACATTTTTGAAATATAGATGTGGCAAATGTTTGAACTCTTAGCTATATTAATTTGTCACTGTTGGAGAACTCAGAAAATGCCTCAAGACTGGAATGATGCCATTTTAGTCTCCTTGTATAAATCGGGGCCAAAGGATCTATGTGGTAATTTTCGTGCTACTACTACTACTACTAATAATAATAATAATAATAATAATATTACTACTACTACTACTACTACTACTACTACTACTACTACTACTACTAATATTACTACTACTACTACTACTACTACTACTACTACTACTACTACTACTACTACTACTACTACTACTACTACTACTACTACTACTACTACTACTACTACTACTACTACTACTACTACTACTACTACTACTACTACTACTACTACTAAGAATAAAACGAAAAAGAAAAGCAAGAAGCGCAACAAAGAGGAGCAGGAAGAAGAAGAAGAAGAAAAAGAAGAAGGAGGAGGAGGAGGAGGAGAAGAAGAAGAAGAAGAAAAAGAAGGGGAGGAGGAGGAGAAGAAGAAGAAGAAGAAGAAGAAGAAGAAGAAGAACAACAACAACAACAACAACAACAACAATAACAACAACAACAACAATAACAACAACAACAACAACAAGCGTTATATAAATGAAAATTGCTGTCTATTGATTCGTGCTATGTTCAGTCAACATTTGTTTACTTTTTACTGAATTTTCAATGTTTACTTTTTAATATCAACATCTTCGTTGTTTTGTTATTGTTTAGTTTATTTTTTTCAGTTTCTTGTTTTCAAACCATTATCTCATGACTTTGTTGGTTTTCCTTGCTTTTTCCTTCTTAATAATCCTCTCCATACAGTTTTCATTTCCTCCAAGAACAGTTTCATGGCATTCCATATAATTATGCAAGCTATTTTTTTTCTAAACTATTATTTTTCTTTTCTTTTTTCTTTTTGTGTCTAATTCCTTTACTAAACATCGAAGTCAGTAGCAACCAGTATCAATCCGCAAATTTTGTTGAAATATTGATTTCTTTTGATAAGTTTCAAGTCGAAGACGTTGCATGTCATGTTACATTATCGATTGAACAGTATGCAGCATATTACTGATACTTATTTTATCGACCATTGGATAAATAGAAAGTAGCAAATTGGAATATATTTAGAACAGCATAAGTTCGTGTTGCTATTTCTCCCATTACTATTGTTGTTGTTGTTGTTGTATAGCCCCAATTCATCTCTACACGAGCAAACTCGTTTTGGCATTGACCATTCAGTATTTCCTGCATGTTGAATTAATACTCTCTTTTACTCTTTTACTTGTTTCAGTCATTTGACTGCGGCCATGCTGGAGCACCGCCTTTTTAGTCGAACAAATCGATCCCAGAGCTTATCGGTTTTCAAGCGATGTTGCGGGGACAAACACAGACACACAAACAGGCATATATATATATATATATA
>NC_068982.1:156359356-156370106 GCF_001194135.2 Octopus bimaculoides | reverse complement strand
ATACATATACATATATACGACGGGCTTCTTTTAGTTTCCGTCTACCAAATCCACTCACAAGGCTTTGGTCGGCCCGAGGCTATAGTAGAAAACACTTGCCCAAGGTGCCACGCAGTGGGACTGAACCCGGAACAATGTGGTTGGTAAGCAAGCTACTTACTACACAGCCACTCCTGTACACTTAATTTTTATAACAGTAGGGCGTCATTTGAAAAGGAACTGACAGCTATTTCCATCATATCAAAACTTCTATTTGAACTATATCAAACGATCGAGTAGAGGTTTCTCGATTTTACTTTTCCAACAGTTTTATACCAGATTAGCCCTCATATAATTGATTTTTGACTAAAGACGTTCCAACCATCTCCATAACATATCATTTTTAGACTACATTATATAAAGTAGCTTTATTTTTAAGATAATAGGGCGTGAGTCGGAAAGATCTGTCTCCTGACTCTGGCAAGTAAAATACTTTGTGTAGGCAGCTTCATTGAAATCGGGGCCAATGTGAATTTGAAACTGAATCACTGTCTTAAGTATTGACGGCTTTCTTGCTTCTCTTCATTGTTAGCCGAAAGAAACTATTTATTTCTAATTAAAATTTAAAGACCTCCAATATTTGGAATGTCACGAACTGTGTCACGAGAAGTTTGTCATTCCCGACGTATTTAATAACTTTAATGACGTAAAATGCTAGAAAATTGAAACCACGTCAGCGTTAATAGAAAACTTTAGTTTCATTCGATTCACCAGCAACATACCTTGGTGTAGCTACTTCTGCTGTTACTCTTCTTGTTGCCGTGTAGCTCTAAATTGTACAAAGATGAGGTCATGTAGTCCTTTGTCTATTCTGTAGTACCTTATGTAGCTGTTGCAGAACTTTACATTTTTCTTGATTAGAATCTGAGTAGCTCACATTGTGCAAGCATATAACAGAAGATGTCTTAACTGTGACAATTCCAAATTCCATTTCGAAATAGATGTATGAAGGATTACACTTTCCTATATCCTTTCAATTTTAAAGACGGTAGTTCGTGATTGTGGCTTCTCGGTTTTTTTATAGATCAGTGCTCAGGAAAAGAAATGTCACTTAACCAGTTAAGGCTTAGAGAAAGTTTGAATAAAACAAAATATTTATAACGCTTTTTGGTTAGAACAAATATAATTATTTCGCTTGTGGGTCTCACCGAAAATTATTGTCACAATAATACAAATGTTACATTTTGAAAATGAACTATATATGTGTGTGTGCGTGTGTGTGTTTGTGTGTGTATGTGTGTGTGTGTGGGTGTGTGTGTGTGTATGTATGTATATATATATATATATATTTATATATATATATGTATGTATTATATGCACACACACACCAATAATTATAGTGGTTTTTTTCCTTCTTCTGAATTATAACAACTTAACGTATGTCGCACCAAGCTTGATGGGAAATAGATGCCGCTGTCGCAAAGTTGAGGTTTTGTGTAAACATCTTTTTATGTTATTCGAAATCCTAACCAGTGATTTCATCAAGTGAATACATTTTATAATTACGTAGAACTTTTTCATATCAATTTCATAGGTGTCATATTCATTTTAAGATATTGAGTGAATTCTGATAAAAGCAAAAAAGAATTGCAAATATTGAAATTCAACTTTCAAATACTAATAATGTCAAATATTTATTGTAGATATAAATGTTGTTGAACACAACTGCACAATTGATGTGCAAAAATGGTAGTGTTAACTGTGAAGGAGGATTTTCACACTGCTAATAGTAGTAGTAGTATATATCACTAAGCTAAATGGTTTCCAATATAAACTTTTAAATAATCAGCCAACAGCTTATAGTTGATTTAGTGAAATGCGAAAGTCTTCAAAACTTTATAACATTAGTTAATGTTGTTAAAGTTCGTTTCAGTGCATTCATCTCTTCTTTTTCAATTAATCAAAATAAGAACAAATACATGATATAACATTAAGACGCAACCATAGTACATATATGTATATGTGTGTCTGTGTGTGTCTTTGTGTGTGTGCATGCATGCATGTATGTATGCATATGTATGTGTGCCTGTAGATATGTATGTGTGTGTGCGCACACAACACACTCATACATACATATATATGTATAGGTTAAAAATATAGATATTTTATACATTTATAAAATGCATATGGATATGTAGACATTTATATGCATATGAAGACTTATCTGGTCGAAATTCGAAGGCACTGTCTTTACTATTCTGGTTAAAGTATAATAAACATGTACTCTACAACATTATTGAGTAACACTTCAGATTAGTTTAAAATCGCTTTGATTATAACTGAACATATATATATATATATATATATATATAAACCAATGTAGCCCTGGTATATAAGCAAAGCATATGACGTAGTATTTAAGAGCGCGACTACTAACCCCAAGATTCCGAGTTCGATTCCAAGCATTGACCAGAAGAAGAAGAAGAAGAAGAAGAAGAAGAAGAAGAAGAAGAAGAAGAAGAAGAAGAAGAAGAAGAAGAAGAAGAAGAAGAACAACAACAACAACAACAACAACAACAACAACAACAACATCGAAAAATATCTTAGGAATGAGAACCCAGGTTCGAAATTTCCCCCAAGAAACCTGATGAATGGTGGCGGGGGGTATATCAACCGAAACGCTGTGTTAACAACAAACAAGATGAGGAAAAGTATCCGTCAAATGTAAATAATGTAAATAATGCAGGTGTTCTCTTTTTCAGTGATCTTCAGCTTTATGTTAATATCCCATGGGCAGCTAGTTTTCACAACTGTGCACAGTTTCTCTTCTCTATCCCAAATCATTATATCAAATCTGTTGTGCTTACATTTTATCGAGGTCTTCACTGGTACATTCCACCAGTATTCCTTTTTATTATGAGTGGGTGTGGCTTCTACCATACTGTACGTTTTATTGCTTTGTCCTTTGTCCATTATAGAGCGTCCCAGCTACAACGTCATATCTCATCGGTAGATAATACCGTGATGACATTTTCGGACGACTGATTATGATGCGGATGATTCTTCAGCGTGAACTCCACAAAGTCTGCATCGGTTGTCACACTTTACGGCTTACTTGCATCTCTATTCCTTTTGTGCATCCGGTAATTGGTTGATATTTCTTGTTCCAGGATTGCAAACGCATATCTTTCAAAGTGGGAGGTAGTAGCCTGGTTATTGGTCCATGATAAACTGCTTTGATGATCGATGTTACTATCATCACGGAGCTTTCTAGTAACATATTCATGCGTAGTCTTCTGCTCATATAGGCTCATCCTTTTATCTGATGATACGTTGCGGTACGTATGCATGTATGCATGCATGTATGTATGTATGTATGTATGTATGTATGTATGTATGTATGTATGTATGTATGCATGTATGTATGTACGTATGTATGTACACGTGCGGATTTGTATGTATATATGTATGTATGTAGGTATGTAGGTATGTATGTATGTAGGTAGGTAGGTAGGTAGGTAGGTATGCATGTATCTATGTATGTATGTATGTATGTATGTATGCATGCATGCTTGTATGTATGCAAGTATGTATATATATATATGTGTGTGTGTGTGTGTGTGTGTGTGTGTGTGTGTGTGTGTATGTGTGTGTATACGTGTGGATTTGTATGTATCTATCTATTTATTTATAAATTTCAAACAAGTACCTGGACATCTTCCGTCTTCTCATCTGGATATCTTCCTTCGTCATCTGGACATTTTACGGCTTAACCATCTATCAAATATCAGTAATACGAACTTACCTTATAACTGTCCTAGGAGAATACCAGCACATATTACAAATGTTATGAGTATTCCACGGCCGATCATTTTTAGATTCATTGTAATTTAAACTTCTACAGCATTCATTTCTACTTTCAAGTAGTTTCAATATATAAATATATAAATCTCATAATCTGACCTGACACCAGTTGTTTACCTGTCTGTACTTTTATTCTCGTATATATATATAAATATATAACACACACACACACATACATACATAGGTGTGACTCTATGTGTGTGGGTAGGTGTGGTTTGTGTGTGTGTGTGTGTGTGTGTGTAGTTTGGAAACTTAGCTAGAAGACACACGCGATGACTGACGAGATCTTTACTGACATTACCTTCAGTTTCTGTTGAAGTGCAAGTGAATGGTGATATATAAGAATGCAAATTTCCTGTGGTGTTTGTTTTAAGGAACATATACAGCAGCGAATTATTTGATGGGTGATGGAAGACACAGTGTCGATATCGTTAGGCTTACCGAATACTAATCATATTGTGAGATGGGCGAGTTTGGAAGTGTTTTTACTAAGGTTGTTCATTGTGCTGTCGGAGACAAAATGGTTAAAAATATAAAGGTTTTTATTTTATCCCAAACAGAGTTGTTAAAATTGGGAAGTAATAGTGAAGAGAATTAAATATTGCTGATAGATACACGAATGAGCACGGCTCTCAACTACAGTTTGGTAAGTGGAAGGAAAGGCAAATTTGCGATGCTCGGAGAAATTGTTTGCTGAAGTCGATTTGCAGGTGATGTGGTTGTGAGTAACATTTCACAGGGGTTGGTGAGGAGAAATTTCCCTATCATTTTTAGACAATATTGTATTGTTATATAACAGCACAACATCGGGTTAAGCCCAATTTTTAACAGTGTTTGCGTGAAAGGCACGCGAGAGAATATCCTGGGGAATGTTTTCGGTTACTTGCTCAGCTGTCACTTATCGTCTCACCAGAAGGTGTAAATGGCTTCATGTGCCTTTGGAGGAAAAGGCTTAATAAAACAACTAATTGTATTACATACTTGTAAAGGCGGCGAGCTGGCAGAATCGATAGCACGCCGGGCTAAATGCCCAGCGGCATTTCGTCCATCTTTGCAATCTGAGTTCAAATTCCTCCGAGGTCGCCTTTACCTCACATCCTTTTAGGATCGATAAAATAAGTATCAGTTGAGTAGTGGGAGCGGTCTAATTGACTAACCCCTCGTACAAAATTAATGGCCTCTTACCAACATGTGAAACCAATATTACATACATACCTACAGAAACGACAATGTTAAATTCGGGGCGCAAATGGCTCCCTTGTATGGAATGTAACTAATGATGTCTTCTATGAGTCTAGGTTTAAGATTCAACAAGATTATTTTTGATGTTCTTTCTTACCAATGGCCATTGCAGAGCCTTCAAAAACAGGTTGATGAGATTGATCCTCTTCTTCAAAAACAATTTCACGACCAGATGGAAAAGGGTTGGCTGAATGTAATAGTAAGTGTCTCGCTTACATTGGGAGTCGATCCAGTGAGTAAAAAAAAAAAAAGAAACATCTATTGTACGCATTTACATTTATACATGCTATACGATATATCGATATACCTGTAGTTATATAAATGCACGTGTAGAAACGTGTGTGTTTGTGTACACTTTAACACGATACAGATGTATGTGTGCTTCTGTGTTTGAATATAAGCATACGTACATGTATGCATGGATACATATACGTATGCATATGTATATATCATATTTATATATGTACACAGAGACACACATGCACACAAATTGTCCCCTAAAACGCAGTCACAAACAAGTATAAGTAGTTTTATGCATGTGTGTGTCTGTCCGTATCTCTGCGCGTGTGTGTGTGTGTGTAATGAGTGCACACGAGTGTTTGTTTATATATTTCTGTATATTTGTCGGTGAACATTAATTCACATATGCGCCTGCCAATGCCTATATGTTTATGCTTCTGCATATTAGTGTGAATGTTTACGTGAGTGTGTTTACAGGTACCTTCGTATTTGTATCTTCGTATGAATTTCCCAGAGATATTTAAACTGTACCGAATGACTCAATCAACTTCCACCTATCCTCACTGTCTTCATTAAAATATGACAGCAGCGTTTCTTGTTTTTGTTTATACTTTTTTGTTACTTCTTTCTGCTTCTTCATCTTTGCCTTATAGATCTGATCTCTGTATAGATCATTTCGTATAAACAGGGCATTATCTACATGACATGTATAAACCGTCTTATTAAGAAGGCAAGTAGTCATGCGAAATAGTTCTGACTTCTCTCTGCTTGAATGTGTAAAGCAAAATACATTCCTCATATTTCTCTCATTATTATTACTTTTTTTATATAATTTTACTCTTCCTTCTTTTAAATTTTATATTTTACCCTATTTCATATTCTTTTCTTATTTCTTTAATGTTCACAAATTATTCCACAAGGCGACTAAATCTATATTTTCGCACGTTAGACTGATTTTATTTTTTGAAGAAAAGTACGAATCAAATGAAGTGAATGGCAGAGTAAATAACTTAAAATGGAAATAATAAAGAAAAATAGTTTTTCTCCATAATTTATTGTTTATCTGAATATTTTAGAAACAATCTCCAGAAAGAATCTAGATAATCGATAATGTTTGTTAGATTTCGGTATTATGTATCTGCTTTTTTATCATGTTTACATACGTATTTGAAACCAACTTAAACCATTTGGGCGTATTCTTTGCGCAAAAATGCATTATCAAGGGCAGCATTTCAATTTCAAAGACATTCGCTCTGAAAATACGATTAAGTTAGAATAAAGTTTCAATATGGAAATGTTAATATTTCTTTGCTATATGTAATAAACAACTTTTCTGTATCTCTGACCATGAAGCTTTTCTTTTCCTCGATTCTCCAAGGTATTTGAACTAATGAAATTTTATGAGTGTGACAGAGTGATACCAGAGCTGTGAAGTCTTGCGTGCATTAATTTCAACCCTTCTTATTAATAATTGCGATGTTTTTTTTGTTTTTTTTCAGGTACACTGACATTTAACTGCTCAAAGAAGACTTCAGAAGTAACTAGTAGCGAGTTTCCTTGAAAATAGAGAAAAATTGGCAACCTGGTATTATCAAGTACTTACAGAAAAGGGTTTCGCCTCTAACGACATACATGCTGATATGGTTGCTACAGTAAGGGATGACGCTTCAGCTTTATTAATAGTGCAAAAGTGGGCAGCTGAATTTAAGATGGGAAAGGAGAGTCCTGAAGATGACCCAAAGGCTTCACGTCCTACAACTGGCACCGCCAAGGAAAACATTGATCGTACATTGTTCTTAGGGTTGTGCATTGACAGACCTCTTAGCATGAATTGCACTCTGTGCTCAAATCACAAAAAATTCAACTTTGCATTTCATCCTTACGCAATATAAAGAGAGTTCCAGGGATATTCTAAAATCGATTTAGTCGACTGCCGAAACATGCCAAAAATATAATTTGTTAGTATCGCACACTAGAATCGTAATCTCTGTCAAAAGGTCAAACAACTATGCAGCAAACCAATACGTCCGTATGTTCAACAAGCAAATATAAAGAAATAATCTGAAGCCTGTTAAAACTTGCCACTAACTAATTCTCAACAATTGCAGTGAAATTATGTGCCATAAAGCATCGCAGAAGGGCTACAAAAATTGAGATAACTCGAGAAATAAGCGGAAATTGAATCTAACAGTTGCTGAGTATTTTTAAATGGCTGGACCTTGCATTGGAACATACGACTGCAATTGTTCAGTTATTTAAAAAAAAACCGTTCATACATAATTCTTAACGTATTCCTCATACAGATTCAGTGCGATATTGTGTGACAAACCAGTCATCTAAATCTTCGTGCTTCCACATAATTTCACTCTGTCCAAGTTCACTCACCACACGGTTGGCACTAACACAAGACTGCAAAAAAAGACTCATGCTCAAGTTACCAGACAGTACACAAAACCTGGATCTTACGATTTCCCTGTACTTATATATATATATATATATATATATATATATATGGACACACACCTACTTTCACACATGCCAATACACACACAGACACGTGTGTGTGTGTGTGTGTGTGTACGTGTGTGTGTCTATCCAAATATATCTTCGGGCGGAAGCAACAAACTCGTGTCGCGAAACTTTTGAATTATATAATTCTGCTGCGTAATGTCATTCAAGGAATGTATCTCAATATGTCGTCTTGTCGGTGGGACATTGGTATCAAACTTTGGGTCCAGCATTTATCCAAGTTCTGCGCTGAGTTTTCTAAACATTCTGGTCAGTATCATACCAAAAATTGAAAATACATTACAGTATATGAAGAATAAAAATTTATTTTAGCTAACACGGGTTTGTGTTAATTTGCTTGTTCTTGTTTAGTTTGATAACTGCCAAGTAAGTTATGCTTGTGTATGCGAATGGGTGTCTGCATATGCGTCTTTGAGTGTTTGTCTATATGTCGATATTAATGCATATGTGGGGTTGTGCAAAAATGTGATTGAATGATATATATATATATATATATATATAGTGAGACAGAGTGTGATGTAGACAGAACACGAGATGTCGAATGATTTGCACGTAGATATAGAATAAGATATGTATTGTCATTTCTTTTCTATTTTTATTATTACAGACAACAGCAACTCGAGATTAAAACTAATGTTTATAAGGATGAAAGTAGTATTCCACTCTATATCGTTGTTTTCCTCTACTTTCATAATATTTTATTTATTTCTTTTGTTCTAAACATCATGGTATTACAGAATTCTCTGTAATCGAAATTGAAAACAGAAACATATAAACAAGACAAGATGACAAACAAAAATACAAAAATTAAAAGTAAATGAAACAAAAAGCAATAATAATAATAATAACAATAATAATAATAATAATAATAATAATAATAATAATAATAATAATAATAATAATAATAATAATAATAATAATAATGGTAGGAGAATCAGAATCAGGAAAAACATCATATCTTTCCTGGGGGCGTCTCTAAAATAAGAAACCATCATTTTTATGATTAAGATTTTATTGATATAATACTTTCCTTAAATTTTATCTCTTCTCCGATTTTGTGTATTTTCATAATTTTTGTTACATTTTATTACTATTATTATGATTGTTGTTGTTGTTGTTGTTTTTTAATAATATATTCGTCCTTTTCTAAATAAGAATTTTTGTGTGTTTGGTGGTGGTTGTGGTGGTAGTTCGAGTGGCTGTATATGTTGTTGTTGTAATAACCGAAGTTGTTGTAGTTGTTGTTATTGTGGTGACGGGGGTTTGTGATGGTGGCGAAAGTGGAATTTCTATTTCTTTTTAAATATATTTAAGGATTCCACAACATGTATAATGATTTAAAGTCAATATTTCACCTCCATTTTTTTTTTTTTTTCGTTTTCTAATCTTTATCTAACTCACTCTGCTAAACTGTGTCCTATTTCACAGCACTCACCCAACCTTTCATTCTTATGAACAAGTTTCTTTGTCTTTAAAGGATTTTTTTTTTATATTTCGTTTTCTTCTCTTTTTTTTTTTTAACCATTTCTAAAAGACCGAGAACAAAAACAAAAACAAAACACATGAAACATATCTTATTATGAATCTATAAATTTTTTAACTGCAAAAAGCCTGTAAAAATATGACATCTTACATCGTTTCTTTCCTTTGGTGTGGAATAGATATTTTCAAGTTTCCAAACTATAATTTTAATTTTCTTTTCGTTTGCTTCATTATTTGAAAAATTTCAAAGTAGTAACTATGGAAACATTAAAAAGAAAATCAAACAATTCGTCTCGACATCGTCATCAGTACCAGCACAACTACCACCACCACTACGACCATCATCCCTCTATCCCCACCACCACCACCATCATCATTATCATCATCATCATCATCATCATCATCATCATCATCATCATCACCATCACCATCATCATCTTCATAACTTGTAGTAGGAAGCATAGACACATGAACTTCATCTGCGTCGGGGTCTTTATCATCTCCATCACCATCATCATCATTATGATCATCACCATTATCATTCTTATGTTAATTACCATCATCCTCGATATTATTATTATTATCATCATCGTCCTGGTCAACCTCATATTCACGATTTTTTAGTACCGTCATAGATATCATCATCAACTTTCTCCTCCCCTTCCTCCTCCTCCTCCTCCTCCTCCTCCTCCTCATCATCATCATCATCATCATCATCATCATCATCATCATTATCATCATCATCATCATCATCATCATCATCATCATTACCATAATCATCATCGTGGTCATCAACAAAAGCAGTCTGCTATCGGTCGATTCACTAGAAATAGCAGTCAAATCAGATAAAGATCACAATTATCTATCAAATAGAAAAATCAAGGAAAAGAGATTTATTGATTAAAGTAAGCCTCAATAAAGGAAAACATTGGGAAAATCAAGGCTGTAATGTTGTCGAACATAAGTCTGGTAAATCAGGTCTAAACCGGAACTAAACCGGAACTAAACCGGAACGAAACCAGCAATAGTAATAATAATCATCGTCGTAGTCATAACTATCACCATAGTGATAGCCATCATCACCACCAGCATCCATCATCATCATCATCATCATCAAAATCTTATTCGCTGTCGCCATCATGAATATCATTACTTCTTTGACGCATTGTGGAGGCGCAATGGCCCAGTGGTTGTTAGGGCAGCGGAATCGCGGTCGTGGGTTTCGATTCCCAGACCGAACTTTGTGAGTGTTTATTGAGCGAAAACACCTAAAAGCTCCATGAGGCTCCGGCAGGGGATGGTGGCGAACCCTGCTGTACTCTTTCACCACAACTTTCTCTCACTCTATCTTCCTGTTTCTGTTGTACCTGTATTTTAAAGGGCCAGCCTTGTCACACTCTGTGTCATGCTGAAT
>NC_068982.1:156358858-156359308 GCF_001194135.2 Octopus bimaculoides | reverse complement strand
GAAAACTACGCTAAGGGTACACGTGTCTGTGGAGTGACGTCTATACTTGTTGCCTTTTGGTCGTAAATTGCGAATAAGCCACCTTAATAATAATAATAATAACAATAGGAATTGAGAGGAATTCTTTGGGGTTTGAATAATTCACCTTTGGAAACATGGGTGTTTTGCTCAACATCCTTAAACAAACCTTATTCAGGGACCTTTTGAGCGGGATGGGCTACTCGACCTGAAGAAAATTCTAACTGGTCTCCACCTGCGAGGTCATGCGCTGTTTATCTTGATATGAGATCACCATGTGGCGCACATATGGTTGTGATGCATGTGCCTGGTGT
Organism: Octopus bimaculoides; assembly: GCF_001194135.2. NCBI lineage: Eukaryota > Metazoa > Mollusca > Cephalopoda > Octopoda > Octopodidae > Octopus > Octopus bimaculoides. The sequence goes on along the minus strand of NC_068982.1, from coordinate 156,358,976 downwards.
ACCCTTATCAGACGGGTAGTCATGATGGGTATAATGGGCTTCGTATATTTTACCCCAGTATCACTCTGATGGCATGCACTGTTCTCTCACTCAATAATAATAATAATAATAATAATAA
>NC_068982.1:156352382-156358720 GCF_001194135.2 Octopus bimaculoides | reverse complement strand
ATATATATATATATAGTACGGTAGTGAGCTAGACCTGAGACGCGATAAAGTGGACAAATAGATCTGTGGGTTACGTTTTGTTGTTAGGAAGCCTTCCTACCTGGTTCAGAGTTTATTTGGAGCTACTATAACACCACAAAAAGTATCCAAATAAAACAGCAAACTTGCAGTCAACGCTAGTGGGCGGCACTGATCTTCTATCTCCATAACATGGACAATTGACTGCTTACTAGCATGCTGAAATAGACTTGATAAGTAAAACTTGTAAATCTACACAGAGTTAGCCACCTACCTTCTGTCTAATATAGCATAGTAACTTTAGATTCAAGCTGCAAGAATATTTCTAGTACTGAGAGTTGTCCTTCGCAACTACCACATTACTTAATTTGATGTAGATCTCCGCATCAAACATTCTTATATTACAAGTGAATTAATTGTAATATAGAAGGACGTCGATCTTCACCTTTGTCGTAAAAAATGAGTGGCGTCCGCAAATAAAAGTTCGCAAATAGCTGTATAGAAATTCGCCAATTTGCGCCACAGAGAACAAGAATGAAAATCATCGTTAGTCACCAGTGGTTAGCTGATTGTTTTCAGAAAAGTATATCGAAGTATGTCTGAGTAAAATGTAGGACAACACAACATACATCAATTCCCGGCACAAGGTGATTTTCAAATCATAATCCATTGAACTATGGTGCTCTTATGGAAAATCATAAAAATATCTTAACCAATTATATATATGTGGATATTATACTTTGGTCATTCAACATACCAACTTTTCACATCTGTGCTTTTTACGGAGTTTTTAACCAGCGTTATTTTCACCGCCAATAAACTTGAGCTCCTTCGACACTTTACTCTCTAATTTTTAAAATTTCGTGTCACTTGAAGAGTGGTGATGGAAGTTATGATGCCTGGAGTTGAAATTCTATATTTTCAGCTGATAACTTTGTAACTGTTGCAACTGTTGTGATATAGCCTAAAGAAATCGGTGAATGAGCTGGTTGTGTTGGTGATAGTGCTATGTACAGATAGATTTGACAGACTTTTAGATAGGCAGTGGTATGGATGGTGTTGGTGGTGTGGCTGTGATTTCGCTGCACGATATGTTGCTGGTGTCATTATGTGTTATACTGTCGTTGTTATTGTTGCAACATATGCTGCCCATCCTCAGCACAACAGACACCTATAGGTGGTGGGGATAAATCTCTTTGGTAAAAGAAGTATGCTGCACTGTTGGTATAATTCAGTTTTTCATCACTTCCCATTGCCCTTCTTTTAGATCAGCTACTTCTCAAACACGACAATATCCATGAGATTTATGTTTTGTATGTATTTGAATATTTTTCGTAAATAAAAAGACAAATGTATGTCGGGGGATCTTAGCAGTGAGGCTTAAAAAATACAGCCGACCAATACTTTGCAGCCATTTTCAGTTCTTCTACAATGTAGAGAAAAGAAATTTACATTAAAAAAAATATCAAGGACCAAATTTTCGACAATTTTTCTTATTTTGAGGGGCGAAACAAAACTACGACTTATATGTAAAAGACTGATGATGATGATGATGATGATGATGATGATGATGATGATGATGATGATGACGACGACGACGACGACGACGACGACGACGACGACGACGACGACGGCGATGATGATGATGATAATAATGATAATAATGATAATAATGATAAGAGAGTCAACCTTAGGATTGAGCAAGTCTCTCCGCTGTGCTGCATCTGCAATAGAGTGGATGAAACTATTGCCCATACCATGAACGAATGCTCTAGACTTGACCAAAACCACTACAGGTTGTAGTGACATGATCAGGTAGCGAAAGTGCTACACTGGAAACTGTTCGACAAGTTGGAGATAAAGAGAGGCAGGACGTGATATGAGCACAAACCGCAGAGAATGGTGGAGTCGGAGACTTATAAAATCCTCTGAGATTTCCCAATCCAAACAGATCAGGTGCTAGAGCGTAACAGACTGGACATAGTTGTGGTGGACAAGGTGCACCACGTATGCTATATAGTTGACATTGCATTCCCCTTTGACCCACGAATACTCAAGAAGGAAGGCGGAAAGATAGATAAATACAAGCCTCTTAAGTACGAAATAACCCGGCTATAGAAAATGAAGAAAGGGAAGATAGTGCCAATTATTGTTGGATCTTGGGAACAGTATCAGGAGGCATCACGGGGAATATAAAGGAAATTGAAATTGAGTGCCCAATAGAATTGTTACAAAAGGTTTGCCTCGTTGGCACGACCAGAGTAATCAGGAAAGTATTAAATAGCCGATAAGAATGGATAGCATGGTACCGTAGGCTGCAGGTAGCAAGCCCGCTAAGCATGTAAGACTCCAGAAGCTCCAACAAAACCCGTGATAAAGAGAAATAATAATAATAATAATAATAATAATAATAATAAGGGGCTGGTTGCTACCTAGCTCAGATATACATAACGAATCGAAGGTGGTAGATTTCTTATACAACGACAAAATTACTATAAAATATTCACCATATGACTACAGAAATATCTAACTCAGGACCAATAACACTGGTACAAATAGTCACGAATCATGAAAAAAATAAAAATCTATTTCTGGTTTTTCAAGAAAGCCGAAAATACAAGGAAGAGGTCATAACTGACATCTATGACAGAAAAGAAGAAACAACAAAAGCTGTGAGGTAATTAAAACCCAAGCTAAATCTGGAACTACAAGATACCTTGATAAAACAATGGCAAGAAAAACCCTTTTATGACAAAAACTGGGATAAGTTAAACAGAAAAGAAATAGACAAAGTAAAATCCCAAAAGTGGTTGAGAAGCTAAGGACTCAAAACAAGGACTGAAGGGTTTATAATTGTGACATAAGATCAAAACCTCCCCACTAGCAAATTCAAACAATGAAGAATAGTACAATAGGTAATTGCAGAATATGAGGTAATGAGGAATAAACAATAAATTATGTTGTCTGTGGCTGCTCAGTCCTGGCTAAGAAAGAATAAATCCATAGATAAAACAGAACTGGGACCTATATACACTGGGAACTGTGACAAGACTATGGAATGTTAACAGAAAATGGTAAAAGTGTACCCCAGGAAAGGTCTTAGAAAATGACAAAGCCGTCAAACTCTGGGATGTGCCAACATGCAGAGATAGACAGACCAATGCTAATAGGCTAAATACTGTCGCCAGAGACAGCCAAGTAAAAATTGCCACTTAATCAACATATCAGCTCCAACAGATAACACTGTATCTCTAAAACAAAGAGAAACTCTCAAAATACAAAGATCTGGAAATAAAACCCGAATGTGGAGGCTGCAAGCAGAAATAATACCTATAATAATACTTGCATTAAGTATGGTTATAAAACATACGAACAAACACATAACCAAAACAACAGGACTTACGAATATGTATAACATTCAGAAAATAATATGGCTAAGCAATACACACATCCTACATAAATCACTTCCAATACAGTAAAAATAATAACACGAAAAGAAACACACACACACACACACGCACACACGCACACACACACAGCAAAGTAATATTCACAGGCTCTGCTTATCATAGATGGAAGGAGGCAGATGATTATTTAAAAACACAGAAGATACTATTAGTGCGACGGTATTGGGTTTCAGAATCTATGGTATTCAAGAGAAAATATCATCTGCAGCCAGAAATGTCTAAAGCGTTATTGACATTTTGAAATAAAAATGATGGGACAAAATCTCAGAAAGAAAAGGAATTACATGACCAATTCATGTAAGAACGCATGACACTTGGAAACCTGCAGCGAGAAACTGAATTGCTCATTATAGCTGCCCAGGAACCAGCTATTAGAAGGAACTAGATCGAAACAAAAAATAATAAAATTAGAGAGAACAAATACAGAATCTGTAGAAAGTGTAGGAAAGTATTAATTTTCTCTTAAGTGTATGATATAAGCTAACACAGAAAGAGAGTATAAGCATACACATAACTATCAGGAGAAGAGAGCATTGAGCTGGTACCCAGACTGGAGGATTTGAAGTGAGAGAAAAACGGTATGAACACGAGACACAGGTTGTGATGGTGAGCAATAAAAACTAATAATATGATCAAAACTCGGTGAGGGGATTTTACGGGATAAAGTTTGAATGTAAGATCATAGACTTTACAATGCTTTATTCTAGAAAAGTGGATATCAAAGAATTTAAGAACATTGGGAACTATTAGATCCTATCGAAAGAGTTGAAAAGATTGTGGAACACAAAGTTGGCAATTGTTTCTCTGGTACAGGCAAATTGAAACTTCTACTTAAGAGGCTCAAGGTCACTGGAATTGTTGGCTTGCAATAATCCAAAGAAAGATTCTGGAGATTTCAGGAGAATTGTTTTCAACAAACTTCCTTGCTTATTAAATTGCATGTAATAGCTTTTAAATAATGATCCTTTCTACTAAAAGCATATGACCTGAAATTTGGTGGGAGGGAAGTAGTTAATTACATCGTCCCCAATGTTTCGCTGGTACTTAATTCATCGACCCCGAAAGGATGAAAGGCAATGTCGACCTCGGAGGAATTTGAACTGAGAACGTAAGGACGGACGAAATGCCGCTAAGCATTTCAGACAGTGTGCTAATGATTCTGCCAGCTCGTCTCTTTAATAATAATAAGAAGAAGAAGAAAAAGAAGAAGAAGAAGAAGAAGAAGAAGAAGAAGAAGAAGAAGAAGAAGAAGAAGAAGAAGAAGAAGAAGAAGAAGAAGAAGAAGAAGAAGAAGAAGAAGAACAACAACAACAACAACAACAACAACAACTACAACTAGGATACTTGTTTCTGATTTAGGCACAATGCCAGGCGAATTTGAGAGGAATTATTCGATACTACCGAAGTAGAACTAGAAATGTAATTTATTTTATTGGCCAAGCAAGTATAAAATGCTAAATCTACCTCGGTAAGATTTGAACTCAGAACGAAAAGGTGACAAACGAATAAAGTTCAACATTTTGTTAGTCGCTTTCATGATTATGACAATTGATAATAAATATTTGCCTAATATACACTGCAACATTCTAAGGTATGCATTGTTTAAATATTGCTGATGCAATAATGACGAAGTATGGGAAAGAAAACAGCATAACGTTGAGATGCATAACAAAGCGAAAAAGAGAACCAAAAACAAACAGAAGAAAAACAAAAAGACTATGAAAGACATGAGAGATTTTTAGTTTTCTCCGTGTGATGACGTGATTTGTGTAGAGGACTTCATCAGAAATTTCTTCTCAATCATCAATAACATTATTAAAAGACTTTACAAAATTTTAATCGCGTCAACAACAAGAGTTCCTGTACAACAACAACGAAAACGAAGACGTGGAGTGCAAGGAGAAGTAATGAAAAAGATTGTGAAAAAATATCAGGAATATTTGGTAGTGGTAGTGATGGCGGTGGCGGCGTCAATGGTGGTGTTGGTGGTGTTGGTGGTGGTGGTGGTGGTAGTGGTGGTGGTGAAGAATTGATGATTATGAACGGTGTGGAGTCATCATGATCGCCATGAACATCATCATCGAGGTAATGATGATGATCAAGTCTAGGAATGGAGATGATGAAAATGAGAAGGGGAAGGGGGAGAAGGGGGAGAAGGGAGGAGAAGAAGAAGAAGGAAGGAATTGGAAGTTGATTACAATGACGTAGGCGATGACGATTACGACCACGACGACGACGACGACGACAACGATGGTGACGATGACGGTAATGTTGGTGATGTTGGCGATGATCGTGATACTGATGACGACAACGACGACGAGTGTGAGTATGATGACGACTAGGTTGAATGATGACGAAAATACCGACGAAGGCAGAATTATTATAAAGGTATTATCAAGAGTATTATCGAAGTAAATATATGAAATTTTCTGCAGCTAGAATCAATGTATTTCAACAGATAAAAACCATCATTCTGTGTCGTCTTATTATACAAAGCAGATTTTTAAACTAATTTACTTCATGGTTTTATATATATATATATTCCACAGTTTTTTCATTCATTATCACTACCTTCTCTCAACCCTACCCCCACCGCTCCACCCCCACTACTTTTTCTCCTTCGCTCTTTCATTACAGGCGCTTTTGAGCTTTTTTTTTTTTACTTCTGCTTTTTGTATTCCATATATTTTTACTACTATATCTATATATATATATATATATATACTTTTCGTTTTTTTTTGGTTTTTTTGTCAAACTTTCATCCTTTACTCATCTTTTTTCCTGTCTCCCTTTTATATGCGTATTTATAAATATATATATGTTTGTATATGTGTGTTTATGCGTGTATACGTT
>NC_068982.1:156349249-156352372 GCF_001194135.2 Octopus bimaculoides | reverse complement strand
TCATTACAGGCGCTTTTGAGCTTTTTTTTTTTTACTTCTGCTTTTTGTATTCCATATATTTTTACTACTATATCTATATATATATATATATATATACATGTGTGTGTGTGTGTGCATGTGTATGTCATTTGCCCTCGATGCCTCAGATAGAATTATATGTATTGTACTCTTAAATTATGTCTTCATATCGGCACGTATTTTGTTCATCGTGACAAAAAAGTTGCTTCAATAAATGTTTCTAGATTAATCATTTATGGAAGATTTCAGGGAGCGGAATTGTGAAAGTTAACATAATACGATAAAAAAATAAAAATATGGTGGGGAAAAAAAAGCAGTAAATTCCTGATGTGTAATAATTAATCAAGGGAGATAACTATATTTATTCTCTCAACTGTCAAATCCGACTAGCAGTTCTCCATTACAAATAAACACATATTCAAACTTACACATATAAACACTTACACAAACACTCACACACACACACACATATATATATGTGTGTGTGTGTGTGTAACAATATATACATATATATGTATACCATACAAAGATCCTTTTATTGTTAAAAGTTTTGTATCTGTGAATCGCTACGTCAGAGTTTCTCGTCCCTGGCTTTTCAGGAGACTGCCACTCATTTGCTTTTATATTGTCATATATACATCACGAATTGGTCCATTAAAACTAGTCATGTGACTCTGATATGGTGCTAATAAAATCCGTTCTCTTGTAACGCTTTTCGTTTAATAAGGAAAATACAGGTCTTACAATCAGTATACACACACACATATACATACATGTATATATGTGTATATATATATATATATATATATATATTATGTGCTAAACACACCCCACCAAGACATGTGAAGAAAACTAAGTGCAGAATTCCCCAAAACAGAAAAACGATTATCAGAAATATAAAAAGAACAAACTAAAATACTGCCATCAGCCGCACATAAATTCGACGACTATCACCCTGCTCGAATCAAAAACATATAATCTCCAACAATGCATGATGACCATCATCAATAACCAAAGAACAGCTGAGGAGAAATGGGCCGTTGAGAAAATCAAAATCAACCCCAAAGTGTTCTTTTCTTTTGCGAAAAAACACAAGGTCACTGTCTCCACTGTTGACCCTCTAATTGATGAAAATAGCAATCTCAAAGATAATGCCAAAACCATGAGTGAGGTACTGCAGAAACTGTACTGCCTTGTTTTTAGCAATCCTGATATGGCCGATCTGGATAGTATCATTGTTGTTAATCCTCAACATACTATATCGGACATAATGTTTGGCGCCCCTTATGTCTTAGCGGCAATAAAAGAAATCAAACACATTTCATCGGTAGGCCCTGATAGGTCCCCTGCTTGTGTCCTGAAAGTGTGCCGACACCAACTTGCATCTCCTCTTGCTAATCTGTCTCAGGTTTCAAAAAGTGAAACAAACCCCTTGCAGTGAACTACCGGCCGATCTCGCTCACCTCTCATATCATCGGAGTATTTGAGAGGGTGGTGAGATCACGGATAATCCACTTTCTTGAAAGCAACAGATTGCTGAATCCCAATCAACATGGGTCCCGTAAGGAATTGCCTAACGCAGCTCCTGCATCACTTTGATGACATTTTGAGAGCTTTGCGGGAGGGCTCGAATGCTGATGTCGTCTACCTTGATTTCAACAACGCTTTTGACAGGATGGATCATAAGATCCTCTTGAAAAACCTATCACACATTGGAAAGTTACGACAACGGATCAAGTGTTTTCTGACAGGAAGAACCCAACACGTTGTAGTCGAAGGAGTAAAATGAAGCCCAGCCAAAGTCAGTAGTGGGTTCCACAAGGCACTGTGTTGAGCCCACTCCTTTTCATCATCTACATCAATGACATTTCTGACATCATCAAGCACAGTAACATAAGAATCTTTGCAGATGATTCCAAGATCCAGGTCACCAATGAAGTGGGTGACTGAGCATGACTTCAGTCAGATGTACTGACAGTCATTGAATAGGCGAAAAAGAACAATATGCTGCTGAACGAGGACAATTTTGAGTTAATCCACTTCGGAAAAGAGGATACCCTGAAACTCCCCTATTCATTTCCTTCAGGTGAAACTCTCATGGCATCCAACAACATCAGAGACTCTATACATACGCATACGCACTCTACACATATGCACGCACAAAGATACACGCACACACACACACATACACGCACACACAAAGGTTCACACACCCATACACAGACACACATTTACACACCCACACATAGGGAGACGAAGAGAGAGAGAGAGAGGGCGAGAGGTATATCGACAACACCAAAAGAGCACATCTGCAAACAGTGACCAGTGTGACAGCAGAGAATACAGCTAATCGTTGTTGAAGTGTAATCCCCGCTTTTTAATACTATAATTTTTTGCTAATTAAACCAAATAAGCTCCGAAACCAAGAGAACAAAAGGACTTATAAAGAGCACAATAGGTAACACAAAGGCACTCGTGCACACACACACACACACACACACACATACACGCACAGCACGCCCGTCAAACATATGCTCTCAATCAAGTATATAAAGGAAGACATCATACGCAAACGGAAACATGTTGATACAGACACAAAAATCAGTTATAATTATGAACATGTGTAGCTCTGTATATACATTTGTATACATATATACAAGCTGTCCATAAATTACCTTTACAATTTAAAAAAATTCAGAAAAAGAGTCGAACAGGGCAGATTGTGTGCAATCAATGAACGCTCGTCGTCGTAACCGACGCAGTAACAATACATGTAAATATATAGATGATTATTATATACATATACGTGTGGGTGTGTGTGAGAGAGAGAGAGAGAGAGAGAGAGAGATAATGTGTGTGTTTGTGTGTTTTTGTGTGTGTGTTTGTGTGTGTGTGTGTTTGTGTGTGTCTGTGTGTCTGTGTGTCTGTGTTTGTGTGTGTAATTACTCAGTTTTCTTCCAAGATTTCTTGCCAATAGAGTTAGAGCTGGTTTCCAAACTTGATCCAAGGCTCTTTCATTGGAATTTCAGCATCAACAGGAGGGTATTTTTGTATATATGTACATATGGATGTATGTACGTTTGTATGTATGTATATGTGCAGATA
>NC_068982.1:156346874-156348539 GCF_001194135.2 Octopus bimaculoides | reverse complement strand
ATATATATATATATATATACATAACTACTTCCTTACAGACACACGTGCCTACCAGAGCGTACGTATTATGTGTGTGCATGTGTGAGGTGTGCGTGTGTGCGTAATCAGTAGATTGTTTCATTACTTCACTAGAAATATTACGAAGCCTAAATTTCTACGTATCTCTGTATGTGTCATATGTTTTATTCGCTACTGCATTCACCGAGACCATCTTCTTTATTTCCTCAGTGTGTATAAGCGGAACTGTGTAAGTGCATGTTTTTGTGTGCACGCGTGCAAGTGCGTGTGTGTATTTCCCTTTATATGTAAATACATATATGTACAAATATTCATACGTATATAATATATGTGCAAGAATATGCATACATATATATATATATATATATATATATATATTATCTGTGTATACATATTTATACATACATGTGTGTGTGTACGTATATATGTAGATATATATATGTATATATACACACACACAACAAATATATATATATTTATACACATAAATATATATATATATATGCGTATACATATATATATAAGTATATATATTTCTACACATAGACTATATATATATATATATATATATATATATATATACAGAGAGAAGAAAAAGAAGAAGAAGAAGAAGGAAAAGAAGAAGAAGAAGAAGAAGAAGAAGAAGAAGAAGAAGAAGAAGAAGAAATAGACAGAGAGACATACACACATACGTATGTATGTATGTATGTATGTATGTATGTATGTAAGCTTGTGTGTGTATCGTGTATATGTACGTGCGTCCTTATATCTGGTGATTTGTGTGGGGGACGGGTTATATTTTCTTTAGACTGTTAATTGCATCTCCCTTTCAGAGTTAGCACGAGGCTAAAACTCTCTTTTATGACATCAACGTATATAGACTTCCTTCAATATATAACCCTGCACGCACATGTATACACATTATTTACTTACATAATTATGTGTGTGTGTGTGTGTGTGTGTGTGTGTGTGTGTGTGTGTGTCTGTGTGTGCGTGTCTGTGTGTCTGTGTGTATATGTGTGTATATATGAGTATATATATGTGTGTGTGTGTCTGTGTGTATTCATACATATATGTCCGTATGTATATATAAATATGTGTATTTTTTCTACGTATCTGTCTTCTATTTTAACGCATACGCACCCCCTACACACACGCACACAGACACACACACACACACACACACACAAATATATATATATATATATATATATATACGAAAAAAATCAATTTATAAGCGGATATCTACAAGTATATGAATTTTTAAAATATCTATTTACAATCGTTTACACCAACGAATAAAGTAAATTTACTATATATATAGGCACGTACGTGTGCATATTTTTAGTTACGTATATGCCTACACACACACACACCCATACACATACACACACACGCACTTATATCTATGTATGTTTGTATGTATCTATATATATATACATAGATACATCACATGTTTGTATGTGTGTTGTGTGTGTGCGTGTGTGTGTGGTACGTATTTTGTTTGTTTACATGTATTTTCCTCCCACTTCACACGTTAATGTTCATGGTAATTCTCGTTTTATATACGGACACAAATATATGAATACACCACAGACTCATTAATATCTTGTATATACATACATACATACATACATATATACATAT
>NC_068982.1:156344425-156346405 GCF_001194135.2 Octopus bimaculoides | reverse complement strand
ATATATATATATATATATATATATATATATATATACTAATACGTGTGTGTGTGTGTTTGTGCGTGCGTGAAGGTGCGTACTCCTGCAGTAGTCTATGCGCGTGTGTGTGTTCATAAAATACTTTTTAACATCTAGACTCCAGTGCTACTACTGCTGTTGGAAATGCATTAGTACTCCACAGCGCATTTTCTTGCAAATATATGTTTGATTTTCTATAGTGACAACACATACCAGTTTCTGCTCCGGTGATGCATGTGTGCGTATCTGTACATATGTGTGAGTTCTGTGTGCACGTGTGTACGTGCGTGTATGTATTTGTGTTTATCAGTATAAAAATATAAAGTGATTAACAGAATATATTTATTTATGTATTTATTTATCTACCGCTATTTTACATCGACACCCCTCTCTGACACCATACATACACACACGTAAATGTATATATACACTCACACATACAGATGTATATATATATATATATATATACATACACAGATACACACACACATATCGAGCGGCACCTCGGAAGTGGTAAAGATCTATCTATCTGTATATATATATATATATATATATATACACACACAGATGTATGTATGTATATATATATATATATATATATATATATATATATATATATATATATATATATATATATATATATATATATACGCATACATACACATATATATATATACATATATATATATACAGATAGATAGATCTTTACCACTTCCGAGGTGCCACTCGATATGTGTGTGTGTGTGTGTGTGTATGCGTGTGTGTTTGCGTGTGTGTGCGTGTGTTTGCGTGTATGTATGTGTGCCTGTGTGTGTATATACACACACAAACACACACATATATTTATATGCGATTTCCACTCTCTCTCTCTCTCTCTATCTCCCTCTCTCTCTCTCTCTATCTCCCTCTCTCTCTCTCTCTCTCTATCTCCCTCTCTCTCTCTCTCTATCTCCCTCTCTCTCTCTCTCTATCTCCTTCTCTCTCTCTGTCAATGCGTGTGAGATTGCGTGTTTTGTCGCCTCTAATTAACTACACAATATACCTGGACAGCTAAAGAGATAAAAGTATTCATAACGATATGAAAACTAATCTCTGTCTTCCCTAAAGTATATAGAAAACTTTGAAGTATTTCTTTTTCCTTATTGCCGTTATTGAAGAATCCTAAAATCTCGATGCTTTATGTTCAGATAAGTAGTACCAAGCTGTAATTTGTGATTTCTGATTACAGAATCAGAAACGCTATATTTAGTTGTTGAAAATTAAGGAGCTCATAAAATTTATTCCAAATTCCGTCTGCGCTGGCATGTAATACATTTTGGATAATTACTGTTCATACTTAACGTCGTTTTCTTGTTTCAATTTGCTCTCTTCGTTAAAGTAAGGAAACTCTGAATGGTTGATATTTTAAAATCTAAACTCCGTTAATGACCCGTGTCGGAAAACAGTTACTGATGTGTTCATTAGAAATTTTGATCTGTCCTATGAGCTGCAATGTTGTGCGTCGGATTACTCTTCTAGGGAGTTCAAAGAAAGGTTAGATCATTTTAATTGCTGTGAGATATATTTGAGTATTTTTGCCTTTTTCGTGACTGAGAATGACTGTAACAGTGGTTGAATTGTCGCTTGATAATTGATTTGTTACTTCAGCATTTGCTAATGTGCAACCTATATGACAAAAGAAACTTCTTTTTCGGTGTAAGATGAAGGACAAGAAACATCACTCACTCTGGCAATGAAAGATATGGAGCTCATCTGTGACGTTACTTAGATAACGGGATAGTCGAGTCTAAGTATATCACAAATATATATTTGGAGAGTATAGTTAACTTCCCAACACCTTGGGCATGTATTTTCTACTATGGCACTTGTGAGTGAATTTGGTAGGCAGAATCTGAAATATGTGTGTGTTTATGCATGTGCGTATATATATATATATATATATATATATATATATATATATAT
>NC_068982.1:156338988-156342972 GCF_001194135.2 Octopus bimaculoides | reverse complement strand
TATATATATAAAATACAAAGAATATATATGCATGTATACACACATATATATGTATATACTTACATCTACGTGTGTATATAGATACATATCAGGGTACAGGACGTTAGAACAATGAACTACAGACAACGGAACGAACACATAGGAAAACAGAAAGCCACTTGGAATTATTCATCAGCTGCCTCTATTCTAACTAGACGTTTCGAAGATAATATATATGAGTGAGTGGACAACCGAAAGAAGGGCACTCAACACATTTATTGGGAGTTACATGTATGGATCAAAACAGTTTGATTCAATCTCCTTGGTACTCTGAGTTTCAAGCATGTCGCTAGTCTTCGGACTCCAATGGTCGATCCATATATCTATATAAATATATATATATATTGCAGTGTTGAAGACTTAGTTCTATTTTCAAGCAAACCAACTCTCATATATTCTCTCCTTTGAAGAGATAAGCTTCTTTTCTCCATGTCCATACATATGTATATATGTATATATATTCACATATATACATACATACACACATACATATATACATATTTATACATATATATATATTTGTGTATATGTATGCACATATATACATATATATATATGTATGTATGTATATGTATATATGTATGTATATATATGTATATATAAATATATACAAGTACACATCTATATATCTCTCATACTCTGTATATGTTGTGTATGTGCGCGCGCGCGAACCAGTGTGTGTGTGCGCGTGCATGTTTGTGTGTGTGTGTAAGTGTATGTTTTTGTGTGTCTGTGTGTGTGTGAGCGTGTATGTGTTGTATGTGTATTCACCTGGTCAATACTTACTGAACAATGAATTCAATTGTGAAAAGTATGTATGCAGTAAATTTCCAACTCGAAAAGCAAGGTTTAATCTAAGAATAGAGACTTTAAATAGTTTCTAATCATTTACATCTTCCAAGTCAATGAACCTGGAACAGCAGAAAAAGATAACCCAAATGGTTTTTAAAGAATTAGTACACAAAATGTTATATGATCCAGTGTAGATTATGTGATATTCTGTATAAGTTATAATAGTAGCAGTCTATTAACCTCCTACTAGCATCCAATTTCCTGTGTAGATTCATTAAAGATAATCAAGGGACGCAAGGTGAGCGGGTTTACAATGGCGGAGTTTGTAAATTCTTATTCTTGCGTTCATGCACCAGTTTGCAACAGGTTTTGAATTTGTTATTTAGAAAATCATGATTGATTTCTTTATTAAAGAGGAGACGGTTTAATTTGAAGGAGACAGTCACTGTACATCGACTCACCTCGTGTATTTATTTATTTATTTATTTATTTCACTGTCCGTGGAAAGGCAATGAGACATTCAGCAAGCCAACCTACTTAGTGCAGTGATGCAGAAAGAATTATTCAATGGAAATTATAAGTATAGTGAAAAGAAAATCATTATCGTTAATTAGAATTCATCACAATAAGAATGAGAAAACTCCGAAAAGCAAAAAGTTACGTAGATCACGCAGGGAACAGCGAGTGCGATCTTTGATAGCTATGGTGATAGAGATAAGAAGAAAGCTGGTGGAAGACGGATTGTCTTGATTATATGCAATAAACAATGTTAAGAGTCATCCTCTAGAGACTCCAGGAGAATAATATCAAGGACATTAGGGCACAGCAACTGTATAGAATACCATACAGCAGTAACACAGTGTACGATTGGAATATTAACAAAATTATATGGTAATTGTGTGGGATAATTTGTGATTGATGCAGATACATTTTCCTACATCTTTAAAAGAAAAATCATTAAGAAAACAGCAAAAATCTCGTTTTTATGGCCCAATCGAACGAAAAAGTTATTTTCAGGTTTGGGACAGTGGACTTCTTTTATAAGTATCCATTATTTAGGAGGTGTAGTTATACTGGGTAACGGATTATGCATATTACAGCATGATTAAACTTAAAGTTTAATTTTATTGAGATAGTGACAACATGGTCAGTAAGATGTAACAAAAATAGTCAACAGAGATTTCTGAAGTGAGGGCTGGTGTTTTAATAGAAGCAGTAACAAGAATATATGTCATAAACATATGGTTCATAAAGGAATTATGATGACACAATCTACGTCTCTATTATTGTGAAAATGCCTCACTTTATTAATTATGAGATATAGTGTACTGTGATCAGGACAGGATGCCCAGACAGTTTCCTTTTCTCCATTACTACCGTCTCCAAAGTCCAGTAATGTATTCCATAAGTACAAGTAATGGAATCTTATCATCACAGAGAGTTTCTCTTGTAGGCTTCGTTATTTCAAGGCGAGTATTATGTGGTAAACACGTTTTCAGATATAAAAAGCAAGATCGCTAAAAATAAGGGTTACATTGCACAACATCGATTGCGGTATTTAACTCTTCAGAAGAAGATAAGTTTGTTCGCAAAGAATGAAACAGAGAAGCTGAGATCGAGACGCTTGTGTCCTAAGCATACTTATATTCAACAGGAATAATCTAAATTAACGGTTATTACAGATAGGATAAAAAAAACTATCCAGTTTTATATGAAAAAGACATGAAAGACAGAACACAGCTTTATATGTACCTTGGTTGCTTGGTGAATACGCACGGTAGTTCATTAAGGGCGCTCAACCGCTCCTAGCTACCAGATGCAATTTTCTCTCGAAAAACGCAAAGATGGAAAGCTGCGGGAATTTATTATAAAATGAATGATGTTATAAACAAAGGGTAATGACAGTTAATAAGACAATTATAATCAATTCAATATATGAAACATGAATAATATCTACACCCTTCATGCATGTTTTTACTAGACGTTTCATTGATTATCATTTCGACCAATCTATTTGGTTACAGCTGGTTGCGGAAAATATGGTTATGCAGCCGTCTAGTACAGAAATATCTGAAAAGAAATATAAAAGGTGATATAAAAATACAGATATAACGGTTTATCTAAACGTTACTTCTGTAAATGATGATACTGTGAAAAAAATGCTCAAATAATTCTAAGTCTTTTTCTCTTTCCTGCATATGCTAATACTACTTAGATGATGGAAGGAAGTAAAAAAAAAACGACGTAATTGATAATTATATATGCTAATGTTTTTACTTCCTCATTTCCGTTTGATTTCGTTCTTCCCAATAAAAAGTAGTCGTTGTATATAATGCAGTCTGCAAGCTGAAAAACGATCGATAACAATCGAAAATAATCAAGCTTGTAATTTATTCAATATTCCAATTTCTCGTACCAGTTTATTAATTATTTATTTATTTACGTATTTATTTCTTTTTTTCTTTTTGCTCAATATTGAATTGTCCTTTATTTATTTATCTATTTATATATTACATATATATGTTTGTTAGTTATTTTTTTCCATTTTATCTTCTTTTTTTTTACTAATTAACACAACAATATTTCACTTTCAAATTGCCTGAATTAAGTGTCATCACAGAATTAATATTCTGCCAATCTAATACATCAGTCTCCACTTTATCATGTATTCTTTGATATCATTTAATACAATTTTAAGACAATCATTTTTATTTCATCGGAGATTAAAATGATGGTGGGAGTGATGGTAGTTGTGATGCGGAGTTTATCAATTAAACTGTAACACATTTACGGCCTATACACACTAAACAGAATAGTCTCTCGCAGTCAACATGTACAAAGATGTGCCTGTGTTTACTTCATATCTGTCTTTTATCTTTTATCTTTTATCGTTTACTTGCTTTAATCATTAGACTGCGGCCATGTTGAGGTACCGCCTTGAAGATTTTTTTAGCCGAATGTATCAACCGCAGTACTTACGTTTTTCTAAGCCTGACACTTATTCTATCCATCTCTTTAGCTGAACCGCTAGATTACAGGGATGTAAACACACCTGCACTGGTCGTCAAGCAGTGGTGGAAGAACAAACACACACACGCACGCACACGCACGCACACACATACACACACACACACACACACACACACATATATA
>NC_068982.1:156332973-156338826 GCF_001194135.2 Octopus bimaculoides | reverse complement strand
TATATATATATATATATATTGGACATGGGCGATCGTTGCATTCTTTCTTGTCTTGAGGTTCACAGAGAGCCAAACGACTGGGTGGATTCGCGTGAAAAATGGCACACATGTGGAGATGGGTACATAGATTGGAATGCGGTTTGTATTTTTTTCCTAGCCCCCATCCCGAGAAAATCGATTAAAACTTTTCTAAAGGAATTCCCCCTAAATCTGAGGACATGTACCGAGAGTGATAAAAATCAAACATGCAGTCCACAACATGGTGTTTGAAGTAATCATTAGTGATTGTGATGTTATGCCCCCATTCATCTTCCCACACGGCCTCACACTCAACAGGGAAGCCCAACATCAAGTGCCTGGAGGAGGTACTGCAGCTGAAATGGCTAGCTGCTGGACGACTCTCTGTCTGGCAACAGGACTCTGCACCAGACCACACAAGCAGAAGAATCCAGTCATGGCTGTCACACAATTTCTGCTACCACATCACCCCTATCATCTGGTCACCTAACTCCCCGAGCGAGAGACCAGCAAAACTCCAGTTGAGCAAGAGACCAGCAAAACTCGTTGTAACACCAAAGATGAACTGAAGGCAAGGAATATGCCTTAAAAAAGGAGACCGGGCTTCTTTCAGTTTCTGTGTACCAAATCCACTCAAAAGGCTTTCGTCGGCCCGAGGCTGTAATAGAAAACACTTGCCCAAGTTGCCATGCAGTGGGACTGACCCCGGAACCATAAATATTTATAAAATCATTTTGAGCCTTCTAATATTTCTAATTCAAAAAATCTTTTTTATCACGACTTACTATCATCCATTCAGCTGATTGATAAAACCATACTCACTACACGTACTCACTACTACGCTCGCTTACGTATATTCTCTTCCCTTCTGTTTGCCTCAAAGGCACGTTCGCTCCAATTAGACCAGCACAACATACTGTGTCTTCCCCTCGGCCCTCAACTCTTTCTGATGCTACCCCTCTTTCCTATATTGAACAGTTCCTTGGCTGTGTAATTGATTTATATCTTGACCTACATATATTCAAATTGAATACAAATTGTAAAAATCTCAAAAATATGCGAAGACAGCAACATTGATAACATCTCTTTCTTCTCCTACTTATCTCTCTTCCTCTCTTTCTCTCTCTCTCTCTCTCTCTCTCTCTTCCCTTCTCTTTCATTCTTCCGTTTTCTGTTGCTGTATGTGTGCGTATATATATATGTGTATGTGTATATATATGTGTGTGTGTGTGTATATGAGTGTGTGCGTGTGTACTTTTCTATATATGTGAGAGAGACAATGTGCGTGCTTGGTATTAATGTATGTTTAATGTGAAGTTATATTTAAAGCCAGAAAAGAAAACAACATTAAACATTTGATCAAAGTACGAGTACATATTTATTAATTTTTGCAGAGAAGCTGTTGACAGTGACTTCAAAATTTCACCTTTACAGCTGTTATTCGAGCAAAAACCTAATGTGTGTGTGTGTGTGTGTGTGTGTGTGTGTGTGCAAGAGTGTGCGTGTGTACGAGTGTGTGTGTGTGTATTTATGTGTGTGTATGTGTTTGCGTTTGTGTCTGTCTTTGCGTGTGTGAGTGCGTTTGTGGGTGTAAGCGTGCGTGTGTTTATGCGTGTTACACACATACAGCTTCGTCTCATTTTTAAATAGATTTCACCTCTACTGCAATATTTCAAGCAATTGTATTTCACATCATTCTTCATTATTTTAGATTCACTGGTTTCCGAGAGTGAACAGTCCAGGTACACCTACGTAATTGCTCGCCCTGCATAACTATGTAGACTTGAAACTATGTAAAACTCTTGGATACTGCTCCTCCACTTCTATTTAAATCTTGTCATTACAATGCAGTGAGGTGGCAGAAATGTTAGCACGCCGGGCGAAATGCTTAGCGGTATTTCGTCTGTCTTTACGTTCTGAGTTCAAATTCCGCCGAGGTCGACTTTGCCTTTCATCCTTTTAGGGGTCGATAAATTAAGTATCAGTTGCGTACTGGGGTCGATGTAATCGACTAGCCCCTCCACAAAAATTTCGGGCCTTCTACCTAGAGTAGAAAAGGATATTGAATACACTACAATCCTATTTCAATGGTTACCATGCGCATGAAATATCTTTCCTGTGTTCTTTACCTGTAAAATCACAAACGTAATTGTCAAGATTTAAACTAAACATTAACCGTATTCTTTTATTTTTTTATTCTTTTACTTGTTTCAGTCATTTAACTGGGGCCTTGGTGGAGCACAGCCTTTTAAAATGATGCTGGGGCTCGTCCGATAGTGCATAATAACTGCAAGTTATTGATTTTGAAGTGCTTGAAGTGAAAATAAAATTTAATGATCTATCAATGTATATAGTGAATTTCTTTGTTCTAGGTGTTGAAAAGATACTCGGCAAGGAATAGAAACAAAATTGATAGAAAAACTAATAATAATAATAATAATAATAATAATAATAATAATAATAATAATAATAATAATAATAATCGCCGATGTTTGAATTAACAATACAATACCTACAGAAAATGTGATGCGCCCACAAATATTTAAGAAACAAGATGAAGAAGAAAGCGTAAACAATTGTAAAAGACAAATTCAACACTTGGAGTTGGCTAAGAAAAAGTAATCTGAAAGGATGCACTGAGGCATTGATATGCAGTGCTCAGGAACAAGCTCTGAAAACTAATTACACTAAGTTCCAAACATATAAGAGTAGCGAATCACCCTTTGTACGATGTGTGGCAGCAAAAACGAAACAATCTCACATGCAGCTGAGTGGGTGTAGCAAGCTAACCCAAAAGCACTACAAAAGGAGGCACAATAACGTCTACTGGAGGTTATGTGAAAAGGACTGCCTGAGCAGAGCAATGACATGGCAAAAATATAAGCCAGAAGTAGTCACCGAAAACAAGGAATATAAGATAATGGGGATTTTACAATCCATTGTGACTCCCTAATTGAGGCTCGAAGACCAGATATTGTTGTACTGGATTAAAGAAAAAAGGAAACCAAGATTATAGATATTGCAATACCTGGAGGATGCACGCATGAGTGACATATAGCTAGAAAAGATTGAAAAATACAGACTACTAAAAGATGAAATTGCAAGAATGTAGGCTATAAGGAGAGTGTCTGTCCTTAGTATTCCAGTAGTTGTAGGGGTACTCGGAACACTAACAACCAATTTTGAGAAATATATTAGAGAAATCGGAATTGACATGACAGTAGAACAAGCCCCAAAACCTACACTGCTGGGGACAGCTAAGATTTTGAGACTGGTACTTGCATGGGACTGGTACTTGCAAGTCCCAGACGATAATTAACATCAAAATATCAAAGCTTATAGTGTGCGGAAAGAGACCCTGTGAGACCTCTCAGAACAGACTACTGTCCGCGCTCACAGAGTCTCCCAGAGCAATTAAGATCGAGTGCTCTGAGAAGTAAAGCAATAATAGTAATAATAATAATAATGATAATGATAATAATAATAATAATAATAATAATAATAATAATAATAATAATAATAATAATAATAATAATAATAATAATAATATGGAGTAGCAGAGAATATGAGAAGCCTTATATGGAATAGCATGAAATACTGGAGAACGAAATTGACAGCAAAGAAGCAAGTACTAGAAGTGAAAATCAAGAGAGGAATCTTCCAGGGGGACAGTGTGTCCCTTCTTATAATCGTGCTGGGAATAATCTCCTTGAGTGAAACACTACAGAAAAAACGTTGGAGTATGATCTGGAAAGAGGTAAGGGAAAACTAAATCATTTGCTATATCATGGACGACCTGAAGCTATTCACAAAATCTGAGACAGAACTGGACAGCCTAATCTAGTCTGTGCGGATATTCTCCGATTATATTGTTGTGTCGACGCCCCCAAGCGAAGAAGTAGAACGCCCAAGACATATAAATAGAGGTAGTCTAGCCGAGGTAGAGGAGTTGAGTGACTGTTAAGTAGCCGAAGGTGCCAGATAGCAGTAGCTTGAGACATAACAGATATTAAGACGGTATTTGGACTCCCAAAATGTACTACGATTGTGATGAGACGAAGGAAGCTTGCCGGGGCAGAAGGCATATATTTGCCAAGTAGTGAAATGATGACGGCAATTCAATCTCAATCCAGTTATAAATACCTAGAAATACTTGAGGCAGATGGAATCAAACATCATGACATGAAGGAAAAGACAAAAAGAGAGTACCTGCGGCAAGTGAGAAAAATATTGGCTTCAAAGCTGAATACCAGAAGCATAATTTCGGTAATAAACTCACGCGCGGTCGTAGTAGCTCGATATGGCGCTGGAATCACGAAGTGGACAGAGGAGAGAAACAGGAAGTTAAGAAAGCTCCCAGCGATGCATGGAGTTCATCATCCATGTGTAGACACTGATCGCCTATACATGAAGAGATCAAATGAAGGAAGGGGACTGATAAATATGGAAGACTGAGTGCGTATCGAACTCGAGAGCTTAGTGAGATACCTAGCCCAAAGTAAGAAAACCTTGCTAGTGATAGTTAGGAACGAGGGAGTATTGAGAGCAGAGAAAAAGGGAAAACAAAGGAAAAAGTACAAATGGGATATGAAGAAGAATGACGCAATCAATTCCATGTAGCCACAACAGAAGTTGATGGAAAAATAGGTGGGATTGGCTGATGAAAGAAACCCTTAAAAAAGAGACCAAGAGCACTATAATGGCACAGCAAGACCAAGCTCTGGCCACGAACTGGAGGGTCAACCTGAGGAATGAGCAAGTGTCTCCGTTGTGCCGCATCTGTAATAGAGTGAATGAAACCATTGCACAAATCACGAACGAATGTTAAAAACCACTGCAAGTTGTGCGACACGACCAGGTACCGAAAGTACTACATTGGAAACTGTGCAAAAAAAGTTGGGGCTAGAGATAGGCAAGACGTAATATGAGCACAAACCGCAGAGAGTGACAGAGTCGGAGACAAGCGAAATCCTCTGGGATTTCCCAATCCAAACAGATCAGGTGCTGGAGAATAACAGACAAGGTGCACGATATATGTTATATAGTTGACGTTGCATGCTCCTTTAACCGACGAATAGTCAAGTAGGAAGGTGAAAAGATAGCTAGATAGATACAACCTTCTTAAGTACGAAATAGCTCGGCTATGGAAAATGAAGAAGGTGGAGTTAGTGCCAATTATTGCTAGATCCTTCGGATCAGTATCAGAAGGCATCAAGAGGATTATCATGAAATTGGAATATTGTGCCCAGTAGAACTGTTACAAAAGGTTTGCCTCTTTGGCACGGCCAGAATAATCAGGAAAGTATTAGATAGGTGAAAAGAACAAATAGCATGGCACCGTAAGCTGCAGGTAGTAAGCCCGCTACGCATGCAAGACTATGAGCTGCAACAAAACCTCTAATAAAGAGAAAAGAAAAAATAATAATTGTTGTTAGCGTCCGGCCATCCTTCCCTTTTCCTGCCTTTTCTACTCTTACTCTCTTCCCGGATAGTAATTTAGTTGTGTTGTACAGCTCTTTCATGCTCTAGCGCTGAGCTGCACTTTCTGCTGTCGTTGCTAAATTTTCGAAATATTTTCGCTTGTCTTTTCTTAATTGTTTTTTAACTTTCTTATTTTGTTGGTTGTAATTTCCCTGACATCTATTTATCTCTACTTCTTAGCTTGCCGATAGTAATTTTTCCTTTAGCTTCTTTCTTACTTCTATGGCTGTTAGTGTCTCTTGTGATATCTACGTCTTATTCTTTTTGTTTACACACACTACGCATTCTTCTAATAATGAAATAAAAGCATTATTTTCGGAAAATATAGAGGGATTATGTTATCATCGACTCCGG
>NC_068982.1:156320411-156331107 GCF_001194135.2 Octopus bimaculoides | reverse complement strand
ATATATATATACTTATATACAAATATATATTTAGATAGATAGATAGATAGATAGATAGATAGATAGATAGATAGATAGATAGATAGATAGATATCATTTAAGGGATACAGGACTTATACATCAGCTGCTTCAAATTTCATGCTCGCAATGTTCAGTATTTAGATGAGCTAGTATAGCGTACCGTGCATAATTTGGGAATCTCTGAAGCTCATATAACAGGACTGCTTCTTTGGAAATTATAAAAATAATTTTATGAAACGTCCTATACGAAGCTGTATAACTGCGTCGACAGAAATTTTTATAACCATGAAGAGCAAAGACTTACAAATCTTTAAATCATAAAATTTTACGTGATGAATATTTCTCAGCAAGTTTCTGTTCTCGAACTAGAAAATATTCCAACCCACACAACGTATTAGACACAGAGTTTCACAAATTTTAGCCTTTCCCCAGTCTACTTCACTGTGAGGTATAGTTTTTGACATCAAGTTGTTTGTTTTGTTTTTGTTTTTTGTTGGTTTTTTTTTTCATATGTTTCTATTATTTCCTGGCTGGATAGCCATATTATATGAGCCCGAAGGATTGCCGTATTGTGCAAGCCTATTTGAATACTGCACTTTCTGAGTACGAAAGTTGAAGTAGTTCGCATATAACTCTTGTATTCATTAAATGATATTTCACTCTCAGTGAATGGAGTGTTTTTCGGCTGATCCTATCAACATTCAAAGAATATAATATATACGTACACATAAACTCGCGCACAACACACACACACACATAGATATACGAATAAATAGATATAGATGAAAATATAGATACTGTAAGAAAGGCACTAGAGGGTGACTTAATACAGAAGACACTACCAGTACTTCGATATCAAATATGAAAAATATGCTGGTGTATTGAAGTAAAAATAATGTCTGCGGCCAGATATATGCAAGAACTCACTGAAGCAGTAAGAAAATTCAAGAATCGAAGGAAGAACGACTGGACAGTTAGCAGCAAGGAGAAAAATTACATTGCTTATTCATGCAACAAACCGAGAATTTTGGAAGTAAAGAATGCTGGTTGGGTTGACATATGTAAACTTGAAAAATAAAAAACTGAAGCGCTTATTATAGCCGATCAGAAACAAGCCATTCGAATGAATTTAATACAGACAACGATTGATAAAACTCATTTCAAAAGAAAATGTAGGATTTGTGGGAAAGGAGACAAAAGTATTAAACATCACTGAAGTGAATGCAGTATGCTAGCACGAAAAGAGTATAATTATTAGCGCAGGTATGGTTGTGTCGAGAAAAGTGTGCACTGGAATGTTAGCTCACGGCGTGGATTTCAAAGTAACAGAAAAGTGGCACGAATAGAAGCCAGAGGCAATTATTTTCAATAATAATAATAGAATTACATCAAACAGAGAATAGACAGCAGAAAGTGATAAGTGCAGAATTTCTGGACAAAATGGTGAAACCGTATAGGATATTACTAGTCAGTGTATACGCTACTAGCCCAGAAAGAATATAAGCGACGTCATGACAATATAGCAAGGATTGGCCATTGGACACTTTGCAACAAGTATAGACTGACAGAACAAAAGAGTGGTACGAACATAAACCCGAAGAAATCTTCGAAAATGACAATACAAAGATGTTATGGGATTTTATGATTCAGTGCGACCATGAGATAGAGAATAGGAAGAATAGGAAGCCGGACATAGTCTTAATTGAGAAATAAAACAAGCTATGCTGGATCATAGACATAGCATGCCCAGCTCACAACAAGGTATGTGATAAGGAAGAAAGAAAAGTCGATAGGTATGACAGGTTAGCTTGGGAAGTTAAGCAGTTGTGGTCGATGAAAAAGGTAGCAGTAGTACCAATAATTGTCGGAGGCCTGGGAACAGTGAGTAAAAATCTGGAGAAGCACGTGGAACAAATAGGGGCTGCAATAAGGGTGGAGCACGTATAGAAACCAACACTGCTTGGAACCTCTCGAATACTCCAGATGGTGCTCGGAAAATAAGACTTGTTATCTTAGTTAGATAGGGAACAGCTGACACCGTAGTACACCTCCAGCGTTAGAAGCTGTGCAAAGGCAATTATTATTATTATTATTATTGTTCAGTAGTTTTATTTTTATAACGTGCTTTCACTTCACTACCGAGCGCAGCTCTGTGCGCCTTGGGTATGTGTTGTGGTTTGCTGTGGTGCTCTTATGTTTACTGTATTGAAAGTGTTTTGCGTAGAATGTGTGCAGTACCCAGTAGTGCAATTTTCTGTATGTTATATATATTTGTAAGTCCTGGTGTTTTTGTTATGTATTTGTCTGAATATTTTTTTATTATACCTAAGGCACCTACTATGATAGGAATTGTTTCTGTTTTTAGACTCCACATTCGAGTTATCTCTATTTCCAGGTCTTTGTATTTTGAAAGTTTTCCCATTTCTTTTCGAGAAAAGTTGTCATCTGCTGGTATTGATACATCAATTAGAAAGCATTTTTTTTCTTCATGATCTTTGTATTATTATTATTATTATTATTATTATTATTATTATTATTATTATTATTATTATTATTATTATTATTATGATAGGCTAAAAAAGATAAGTGTAGCTAAAAAAGATCGGTGCAAGTGTGAAGGTAGAACTCCTACAAAGATCAGCATTACTTGGAACTGCAATAATTCTTCGCAGTGTTCTTGAAGCATGACCGGTAAAACAAGTGTCACCTTAGTCTGCTGGCTGTGGACAACGGACACTTTCCATCATACCCAGCAATATACTCTGTAAGTTTTAATACAACAACAACAACAATAATAATAATAATAATAATAATAATAATAATAATAATAATAATAATAATAATAATAATAATAATAAATGCCCTGATGCAATACCTGGCACTCGCTGTCATAGCTTCTGATGTTAAATAATTGGATGTGCTATAATATATATGTTCTGTCTTGGTGTAAAAGACGGGCTACAGCAAATATTCTGCTCAATACCACAGATTTGCTTGTCAATTGTTTGATCATAACCAGTTGAGCATTCCCTTGTTGGCTGACAGTATGTGCATCTCTGATCACGAGCAGAAGTAGAGGGGGAACATCATAGCCATGTGTTTAGAGGAATTCTTTGGGAGAGTGACTTATTCACCTCTGGAAACATGGCTGTTTCGTTCAACATTCTTAAAGAATCCTTATTCAGGGACCTTTTTGAGGGGGATGAGCTACTCGACCTGAAGAATATTCTAACTGGACCCTTCCTTCAAAATCATGCTCTGTTTATCTTGATATGAGATCACTATGTCGCATACATATGGTTATGATGCATGTGCGTGATGTATCCTTTATCGCACGGGTAGTCATGATGGGTGTACTGGGATTCGCATATATGTACCTCAGTGACACTTCGATGGCATGCGTTGCTCTCTCACGTAATATTAATAATGATCTTTCTACTGAAGGACCAAAATTTTGGGTGAGAGGGCTTGTCCACTACATCGACGCCAGTACTTGACTGGTTTTATTCTATTGACCCCGAAAGGATGAAAAGCAAACTTCACTCTGGTGAAATTTGAACTTAGAAAGTAATGATGAACGAAATACGCTAAGCATTTTGATTCTACTAGCTCGCCATATTTAATAATATAATTCTTTCTTTTATTGGCGCCAGGCTTGAAATTTTGAGACAGTAGAGAGCCTAGTCTATTATATCGATCCCCATTGCTCGATTCTTACTTATTCTCCGAAAGGATAGAAGACAAAATCGACCTCAGTGGAATTTGAACTCAAAACGTAAAGACACATGAAATACCGCTATGCATTTTACCTGGTGGATTAATGCTTCTGCCTACTCGCTGTGTTTAATAATAATAATGGTTTCAAATTTTAACACATGACCAGTAATTTCTGTAGAGGGGATATGTCGATTACATCGATCCCTGTGTTCAACTGGTACTTAAATTATCGAACCCGAAAGGATGAAAGTCGATCTTGGTGGAATTTGAACTCAGAACATAAACACGGACGCGATTCTACCAGCTCGGCGTATTCTTAAATAATAATAACGACAATAATAATAATAATAATAATAATAATAATAATAATAATAATAATAATAATAATAATAATAATAATAATAATAATAATAATAATAATAATAATAATAATAATGAGTGATATGACCATGGTGACTGTGATGATAATACTAATAGTTATAGTAATATAAATATCATTAATAAAGTGGAAAATAAAAAGAAGAAATGAAATGTTTCTGAGTGGACCCGTGCAGATATAAGAGAATTTTACATTTCAAAATAAATCCTTATTTCTACATTAAATATAAAATAGAAAATATGAATAGCTAAGTTTTCTTTCATTTTTTCCAACAATCTCTACGAAGAAATATTACCCACAAGTCGAACACAATTGCTTAATCAAGCTATTGTGGTGTCTTTTACGACGAATCTTCACACACCCCTATACCGAACTGAAAGTTTGACGTTCTATTCAGATCTTCAACTTCACATCGCCCTCTCACTCATAGGAACACAGTGAGATTTCTATTGACACTATATATATATATTTTCAGTAATCATCATCATCATTAGCATCACTATCGCAATAATTGTTATTATTTTCATTGCCATCATTATCATCACTACCTCCTTCAAAATCACCTCTATTTTGAAGTTATTTTTGTTGTAGTTACTGTTGTCCATTATAGATACATTAGTAATTGTATGTCCGTTGTGTTACTGCTTTAGGCCTAAACGTTAGCTGTTCGAAGACGAGTCCAACTTTTTGTGAGAATTTTGTTTGTGCGGATATTATGGATATACTACCTTTTTTTTATAATAGTCAACAAGAACATAGAACGGGCCTTGCAAATTGGTAAGTGATTAAAATTAATGACTGCCTTCGTATATCGCTCTTAGACGGTTTAATAATTTTCTACCATGTTTTCTGTTAGGAATGTATAGTTTCTAGTTGTCAGATTTATAGTGTATTTAATGTGTACTTGTTTTTTTTTATTCTCTTCTTTTTATTTATTCAGATTTCATACATTAAAGTCAATAGAATTTAGGTCTTTCATACTTCAATCGAATACTCAGCGCCACATGTAACTAGTATAGAAAATGTAATAGAACAGATAGTACTCTTTCTGTTGTTACGCTTTGTTGTGGTTTGTGTTTACTGTGTAAAACTTACGCACCTAATTTTACATTAATCAATGCCGAAGTATTTTTAGAACGCTGAATTTCCCAGTTCCCATATTATTTCAGCTGCTCGAAGTTTCAAATCATCTGTCCGTCGTGTTGTCATAGTCTTGCTTTTCTTCAGTCAAAAGAACATCTTAAAGACCTTACTAAAGTGTATGACACTCTGACGAAAGCTTCGAACTAGATTTATAATAGCCAGTTATATACAGCTCATGGAGACATGGAACATTGCCAGTTATTTACAGCTCATGGAGACATGGAACATAATCTTGGACCTCCTTTTCTTCATAGTGTGTTCCATTTTGGCTGCTTTTAGAAACCAAGTATCGGTAGCAAGCTTAGGCTGAGATATATACCAGAATATCAACCAGTTTATAATCATGATAATGATACTCGCCGTAAGAACTCTATGTTAATTCATAACTGCTTTATGATCATTTCCATGGGGGTCATCAAATTAATATACTTACAGATCTTGATAATCCTGTCATTGGGGTCGTGTCAAAAACCTTCTTGTAATCGATTTCAGTGAATACCGAGTTCTTTTTGTGTATATATGCATAATCTAATAATAGTTTGTTAAACAATGAACTGATTGATTTTTCTGCATGACTTAGGTGTACGCACCTATGCAAAATGATTTATACATCTATATTCAATTTACTGTTCAGCTGTTATCAAAAATTGTTGTTGGATTCCAGTAGTAGCAACAGTAAGACTTGCTGATATTGATCAAATATAATATTGTATTGCGCTAAATATAATATCTATACCCTTAAAATTGCTATCGCTAACTTCCATTATTTTTAACACGCTGCATTGATCATTTGTATAAGTCGTCCATTGTGTTCTTTGGCTCGTTGTTGCTGTTTCTTCCTTTCTTTTAGCGTTTCATGAGACGACACAATCAAATACTGTCATTCATATTTCTCTTATTTTGATTGTTGTGAAGAAATGGTGTAATACTAAAAAAGTATCTGTTTTGAGGGATCTCTTTACATTTTCAATTTTCGACAGCTAGGACAGCTCGACATAATAATATTATTATTTGCTGTTGCTGTTGTTGTTGTTATTATTATTATTATTATTATTATTATTATTATTATTATTATTATTATTATTATTATTATTATTATTATCATTATTATTGTTGTTGTTGTTGTTGTTGTTGTTATCATTATTATTAATATTATTATTTTATTTTTCACTTTTAGTCTGCATGTTTGTTACAATCATTCGCCGAGACACACCCAGTGTCCTAGGGCGAGTGAAGAACAAGAGATGCTACAGTATGAACTGAAAGCTTGGGAGGAGAGAAGTGGCAGGGGCAGTAGCGAAATATCATGTAATATAACACAGACATTTAAATTGATAGGGTTTTTCTAAGGATGTGGGCAGTACCTGCCAGCACAATCTTTTGGATTTCTTTGAGACATAGTTCTTCCGGGATATTATCTAGATGTTTCTGACATCCCTTTCTTATCATACCTAGAGCACCCGTAATAACAGGAACAGTTCTCGCCTTAAGATGCCACATCTTTTGTATTTCAATTTCTAGGTCCTTATATTTACTTAGTTGTAAAATTCTTTTACAGATATATTTTTATCAGTCGGAATACTTACATCTTTTAGTCTACAAGTATTTTTAACGTCTTTAATGACTATGTCTGATCGATTAGCTTGGATCGTTCTGTCGGTGTTGAGTGGAAACCGTATAACAATGACAAATGCAGAGTGAAGATCTACAACACTTTCAATCTTGTCACTTTTAACAAAACCTGGGTTAACAAATAGATCGCCATCACATAGCAATCAATACGTCATACTCCTCCAACAATTTCGCTAAAACAAAAATACACGCATGCACACACCCATGTATACACTCGTGCAATCACATATATCTTTTTCATCTTTCCGGTGCTTTTCCGGCCCCAAAACCTCGACGCACGACTAAATCGAAAAATGTCAAAAGAGGTAGTTGTCGTCAAGGTGAGCTAAGAAAAACACCAACGCCGCCTCAAGGGTCAGGAGAATGCGAACAACATGTCACCACCACCACTCCCATTCCCTCAATACACAAACACATACACACTGCAAGTCAAATTTGCAACCAGACTAAAACCAAACTCAACTACATGTAAACACATAAGACAGCAATCACAACAAAAACACCAAAAGAAACAACATAAAGGCGGCGAAATGCTGAGCGGTATTTCGCCTGCCGTTACGTTCTGAGTTCAAATTCCGCCGAGGTCGACTTTGCCTTTCATCCGTTCGGGGTCGATTAAATAAGTACCAGTTACGCACTGGAGTCGATGTAATCGACTTTATCCCTTTGTCTGTCTTTGTTTCTCCCCTCTATATTTAGCCCCCTGTGGGTAATAAAGAAATAAAATCAACATATCAAAAGCGGCAACAAGAACAGCTAAGTACGAAAGAACCATCCCTCCTCAACTCTACAATTGTAAATAAAAATCAGCGATGAACTTATTAAAATCAAAGGAAAATACACACAAAAGTATGCGAAAAAGGAAGGAAAGATTTGGAGAATCTTATTCTCCAAAACTTTTATAAATATCAAAAGTAAACCAGTGGCACCCAGTGTAAAATTTTCCACGAATCATAAGAACGTTTCAGGAGGAGTTAAGAAAAACACTTTGGTGGTGGTCCTTTGAAAGAAATCCTCTCCGCCATGGGACTGACAAAGCATTCTTTACAACAGGATGAGAAGATTCTTGGATCTGTGAGATGGAAATAATGGTGCTGCTGAAGATGAAAACAAATAGCGCTTATCGATTTCTCACGTCATAACTACTCATTACCGTGATCAAGATTTTGCCTAGCAGCTGGCAATATAGTCGCGAAAGCACAGCTCTGAGCGATCCCAGGTAGGTCTATCTACTACAAATTACACTTCACACATTACATCGTAGAGAGGGTGGGTGAGGACCCCTGCTTTAGTGATTGGATATATCGTTATTTGATGGCTGTCTCCAAGGCAGCTGGTTTCGATCCCATTCCAGAGACTGGATCGTTTTAATGTATAGCAGTATTTATTCAGTAGTCAAACTAATTGAATACCTATGTGAACTGTGTCGAACCCCACATTCGGTCTGTTAAGGGTGTTCTCTCTCATTTCTTGTGTGTATACCAACAATCAAAACAATACTTCAGAAACTAGAGGTTTTAAGGAGTATTCTACTCGAATAGTAAGCGATAAATCCGTGCTTATATATGCAAAAAACGTTACGATAATGGTGTAAGACAGCACGCAAGTTTGGCAGGTATCGTTTTCAGAGAGCATGTGAGGATGACAGAAGCAATGAGGACACCTTGAAAGGCAAGTTCAACCTGACAGGTCCTGCTGCCCAGTGTTCTATAAACTGAGCCGCTGGATCATGTCAGTTTTCTTACGCTCTATCCCGAACTTCCAAGTGGCTACAAAATACTAGGAATTTTATTTTCAGCACAATAGATGTTTTATGCAGATTATGGGGCTCTTCTGAATGAATGTTATTTACTGCATCTCATTTACGGAAGCACTTTCAAGTTGTTTTACGAATATTTTTTCTATACCCTATTTCGCAACTTCGGACTATTTTTGGATCTACATTGCACATTCACTCTATTTCCAAATACAGGTCTTTATATTTTAAAAGTTTCTCAACCTCCTTTACTGAGATTTACTTGTTGTTTGGTCAATCCACATAAATAAGTGTGCATGAACTAAATAGTTTGTCTGTTTTAATGATGTCCCTTTGCTTCTCAGTTATCTCCTTGTGTGTCTGTATTTTCACAATTTCATTCGCTATCACAGTCTATTGGACACAGGATTCTTCTACAACTAGGCCTACTTCGTACCTTCCAATACCTTCTATAGGTAGATAGCAACTCTGTCATATCTTTTGATATTCTGATATTAGCATCCATGTTGTCCCTCGTCTCATCAAATTTCCACACACTTGGTATTTCTGCTTAGTATTGTGCTTCAAAATGTATTTATCATAAATTAACATGAATAGCTTCTTTAGGTTTTAGAAATACCATTTTCTTGAATAGATATTTTTTGTACTCTAATAACGCATTGTTGTTTAACCGTAGGCAAGCTCTAATTGAGAAAATCTAAACTAAAATGCGTTCAAGCGATATTCCATCTTGTCCTTCCTATTTTCAACAGCGTATATCTTACAATGTAGTGTTAGATTTAGATATTATAATTTTTATACATGGTAGGGAGTACCTTACCATATCTGCACTGGAAAAGGAAAGAGTTGCACGATGACTACAAAATATTTGATTGAATACCATTACGAAATGAAAAGAAGGGGAATGATAGAAAATATGAATGTAGTTAATGATGGGGAAAAATAGAGCGTGGAACTTCTGTGTCTTGCTGTGCACCTAAGGAATCCGAAGCCTACAAATTTTAAAGATATTGACGGTAAAAGTTAAGAGAAAGTCGGTTGCTATTTTCATAATTCATGTGTCTATGTAAGCGATGACTCTTCATCACATTTTATAATTGTAATTCTCTAACTCCCAGCTGTTAATAGTTGCTAACTGAATAGCAACATTGCAGTTATTTAAAGCTTCTTCGACTTCTGTTCCAACACTTTTTCATTTGCTCTTCAAGCAAATGGTGGTCTTCGAAGCTTCATCCTTATGTATTAATTTGCAGTCTGTTCCATTACAAACTTTACAAATATTGTCTACTTTTCTGTTATAATTCATTGATCATACTAACATATTACATATTTCTTAAACGATAATTATAAGTTCACGTCACAGTATGTGTTAGACGTCATGCCGTACAGGATTGATACCAGGTTTAGCTTATTTTTGATTATGGTGATCCGATGAACTCAAAAGAAAATGATTTCAACCATCAAAGGCCTACTTCACAATTTCTTTTTTATAAAAATGATCTTTCACCTGCTTAATTCTAGTTTGATTTCCATAAGTGCTAAAACACCATTTGGTATACACGTTTTGATCAATATTGATACATTGTCACTAAATGGAGTAACACAAAGCATTTGGATTATTTCCATGGACAGGAACACAGACTTGATTTCATTTATCACAATATAGCGGCCGATTCGCTGTCTACTGAAAAAGTTTTACCTCGTACCAAACTACATGTAAGGTAGAAAATGTCAGTGTTTCTGTGATTAATTTATTAATATGTGTAAACCTCCATGATATTATGTTATACTAACGAATCAATTTAGCAGACTCACTATATTTAGTGTACTAGTATTATAGCAATGAAATAATATAAATAACAGAATAGAAAATGTATGTATATATACATATATATATATGACTGTGCATGCGCATAATTATGTATGTATATACATCTCTATACATACACACACACACACACATATATATATATATACACATATACATATTTATATAAATATATATATATACATATATATATATATATATATATATATATATATATATA
>NC_068982.1:156314718-156318443 GCF_001194135.2 Octopus bimaculoides | reverse complement strand
TAGCAATGAAATGCGATACCTCAACCACGACACACATAAATGAATGGAAATCTACAAAAGACGTAAATCGCCTTTGGCGGTTTATAAGCCAGAATTTTAAATAACTCCTCTATATGTATACTATGGTGTTCATTTCCGCTTTATTTACATTTTACCTAAATTTATTTCACAATATTTGCAAACTGATGCGAAGTAAAACATATACTCGCTATTTCTCATACATACAAACACTGCGAACACATTCCCACACACTCGTGTATATGCCTTCTTGCGAATAACTATATTCATCATAATATACATACATACATACATACATACATACATACATGCATACATACATACATACATACATACATGTATAGAGTGGGTGGTGAATTTCAATGTCCAACATTGACTTTTGTGGAGCACAAATGAGGACGAGAGAACTCAATGCATATATTATTGAGAAAATGGTGTATTTAAACTATTACTTCTCGCGACATGAATTTTACGACGTGTCGCTCGTCAGATAGGAGCAAACAAATTCACATACATCGAGACATGTATGTGTGTGTGAGTCAGTGTGTGTGTGTGTGTGTGTGTGTGTGTGTGTTTGTGTGTTCTTTCAAACACTGGACCGTGAATTTGCTGGTCATCACTTCGAAGGGATTAATAGAACAAATCGGCCCTAGCACCTATTCAATTCTTTTGTAGAACCGCTAGGCTATATATATACATATATAATTATAAGATTTGGTAATTAGTCATATATTAATATATTAATTAATATCGATTAATTATCAGGGGGCCAGCACATTTAAAGAATCAAAGAGATTCAGAAATATTATCTGCAATCTCAGGGGATTAAGGTACATTTAAAAAAATAACGTCGACTAATTGTCCACGTTAGTGGTCGACGTTATTTTTTAAAATATATACATATATAGATAGATATACATATACGTAGGTGTAACCTTGATGTTCTGGTGATCTGATCAGCGAGCTTTCTTGATTTGCATTTATTTGTTAGTATACAATTGTATTGTATAATGATGGGTGTTGTACTTTTAGTTCTCTGCGGAGCTGAAGCTTATCAAGTTGTCGAAAGTGTATCTCATTTCAGGAAGCCCTCAATCTCCTTGATAAAAGTTTATCAAGAAAACATTTTCTATAATGGCTTCACACAGACTACGTAATTATACTGAAGGAGGAGACCAGTCAATACAAGGCTTTCTATTAGAGTTGAAAGAAATCTTGCAAAGTGTATCATATACAGAACGACAACGTAACTTACTAATTCGCGACTCTTTCGTCTCGGGAATTAATTTACCGACTATTCATCAACGCTTACTTGAGTCTACAGAAGACGACCTAAGACCATTACATAACATTGCTTTAACCATTGAATTAGCCAACGAGGACAACCGCTCTACTGGATACTATATCATATAGGACCTTTATTTGTCGAGGTCTGACAAAACAATTCGGGCTTCCTCTCAAAACAGCATATCCTTTTAACCGAAAACAGACAATTTAAGATCCGCGAAGCGTATTTAGTAAAGCAAGAGTGAGATGGACGCTATTACGAAGAAGAAGTGTAAACCGTTGAGTCAGATGTGTCACCGATTGTATCAAAAATGAACCTTTTAAGACTGCACAAAGTGGTAATGTTGAATCTAGACGGTAATAGGGACCCGATGTCTGTTTGAGTTCCTCATAAGGAATTAATTTACCAACGTTTAAGTCTGCTACCTGGCGTCGATATATCTAATTTGATACTGATCGCTATGAAATCCCGAAGAAACCATTGTCATAGAGTCCATCGAAGGTGAAATCAAGAGAATTTTGAAAGATAAGATTAAATAGGAAAGTAGAAGCACATCATGCTTCTACCAAACCATAAATTGCTTTATTCCTATTTATGCTTATTCTGCAGCTAACTGTGGTTATTTACACAAAATAATCGCATTGAGTCCTCACATCTACTATTGATCTAAAAGAAGCCTATCCATTGCGTGAAGAAAATTTTCATTTGACTGCCTTCGAAGTCGATAACAAACTTCGAATTTACTCGCCTGTCATTCGAGTGTACCTATGCTGATGCCATCTTTCAACGCATTATGGATTCACTTATTCACGAAAATTTTCTTCAAACAACCTATTGTTAGATTGATAGCATCATTATCGGGGCAGAAACAAAGGAAGAACACGACTGTAATGTGGTCAAATTCCTGTAGGCAGCTGAGCAGGCTGGCATGCATCATAACAAATCAAGTGCCATGCTGCTAGAATCCATTCACTTCCTAAGATATTTTATAGAGAAATGATCGCTTAAACCAGATCTAAAAAGATATAGATATCACACATTATTGAACTTGAAGAATCCTACAACATTGAAGGAACTGAACCATCCAATCGGATGACCATCCACTACTACCACCACCAGCACCAGCTAATGCATATTGTGCTAAGTGGATTCTGACTTGTTCAGAACTAACCATACATCTAATCCATAAAAAAGATGACTTAACTCCGGCGCCTACAGATATCATATCAAAACTCAAACGAGAACTTGTGAAAATGAACTTAGCGACTCAAGACCTTAACAAACCACTCCTTATAGGGACAGATACTTCTGACGAGGGGTTGGGCTTTTTATATTCCTGGCTTACGTTCGTTACAGATCCTACCACTGCGGGTAAATTGTATTAATTCGCTGCGGGAGTGCGTATATGTCAGTATGTGTGTATGTATGAATCAGTATGTGCATATTGTTACCCGTATTCTGTGTGTGTGTGTGTGCAGTCTGAGGTTGTTTATATATTAAGAAGCCTTACCGTTAACAAGCACAATGTTTCTATGTTAATGTTATGGGGTGAGAAGAGAAAGATAATTTGTTGACGGACCACTTCTCGTGTGCTGACCGTTCCTCAGTGAAGAATTACTCGGCTTCTGTTTCCCGTCTTTTAGCCGCTTTATATAGCACTGTTGATTAGGGATGAAAGTCGAATACATCTTCACTGAGGAGCGATCAAAGAATAGTGGGAAGATCTGGGAAGAGATAATATCTCTTTCAGTTCCGCACATTAGTGGCAAAGTAGTAATGTGTTTACATTCTTACAACGCCCATATCGAAGCATTCTAAAATCAAATTTGTTTCAGTTTGCTCGATCTACGGTGTGCTCTGTATAACATACGCATAACCACACACAACGCGCGCGCACGTCAGTGTATGTATGTACGTGTGTATACACTTTAGCTGTATGTTGTGACCTTTCTTTCTTTTTCCTTTAGCTTCTCTTCACTCTCCTCCCTGTTCTTTCTTGTACACTGTCGTAACCTCTTCGCCAAGACATGTCTCACAATAGCTACGCTTCCCTTCACCTCATTTTCTTTCTGATGAAGAATTAATGTCCAAAATGGCAAAAGGTACATCTCATTTTTTTTTTTCATCACCACAGTTAAATTAATATGCACTTCATCTCATTGAGTAACACTGCGTTTTTTCTTTTAATTTTGTACTATTTGAACGGTAATTGATTTAGCGCAGGAGTGGCTGTGTGGTAAGTAGCTTGCTTACCAGCCACATGGTTCCGGGTTCGTCCCACTGCGTCGCACCTTGGGCAAGTGTTTTCTACTATAGCCTCGAGCCGTCCAAAGCTTTGTAGGTGGATTTGGTAGACGGAAACTGAAAGAAGCTCGTCGTATATATATATATATATATATATATATATATATATATATAT
>NC_068982.1:156311958-156314050 GCF_001194135.2 Octopus bimaculoides | reverse complement strand
ATATATATATATATATATATATATATATATATATATATACACAGATGACAGAAGTAAATAGATACCCATAAAGCATCGTTTTACGTTTATTTTAACTTGGAAAGGTTTGTGTTTTTTTATTAATTAATATTTTTATATTTCAGGTTCTCTATGTGACTGCTTAATTATGCCACGTAGAAAAGGAGCCTTGAAACAGTCTTAATTTCAAAGATGCCATATTGCGGGTCAATCGGAAGGTAGATTTAATCAGCGTAAAATCGCAAGAAACCTTGGGATTCTGCTTTCTACAGTTAATAGAATGATGGTGCAATTCACCATAGAGAAGGAGTCCACATCACCTTGCCCAGGTTGACCATGGCCCTTTGACAGGACCCCTCGCTTTTTGAAGAGAAGTATGGAAGATAATCTTTGTTGCAAGGCCTTTGACATAGCAGAACAAGTTCATTACTATGGCAGAGCTTCAGAAGGAAGCAACAATCCCGACCAGCCAATATCAAGCGGAGGATAGATTGGGCCAGTGGTATGGTGGAGAAGCCACTATCATTTTGGGACACTGTTCTCTGCTGAGTCTAGATTTGATTTATTTTCTGACAGTGGTCGAGTGTGGGTCTGGAGATTCTGTGATCAAGAATTTGACATGAAAAGTTTGCAGCCAACAATGAAACACGGCGATTATTCTGTGATAGTCTGGGGAGCAATTTGGAGCAATGGTTGATATCAGAGCTGGTGGAGTGTGAGAGAAAGATAAACTCAGATAAATATATGTCCATATTGCAGAAAGGACACCTTATAATCAACTCTAGTGGTGAACTGATTAAAGAAAACACATTATTTATAGAAGATAGGGTGCCTTGTCATTCGGCTAAGAAGATTCAAGATTGGCTGGAGGATAATGGCATTAAAAAGCTTCCATGGTCAAACCAGTCACCAGATATGAGCCCTCTGGGGATTAATGGACAGGACATTTCGTAAAAAGAACAAGAAAACATTCTCAAAGCGAGATTACTGCGTGAAATTTGGCAAGAAATTCCTCAAGAGAATATTCGTCATCTGATCAGTAGCATGCCTATTAGGAAGCGCAATGGCCCAGTGGTTAGGGCAGAGACTCGCGGTCATAGGATCGCGGTTTCGATTCCCAGACCGGGCGTTGTGAGTGTTTATTGAGCGAAAAACACCAAAAAAACTCCACGAGGCTCTGGCAGGGGATTGTGGTGAACCCTGCTGTACACTTTCACCACAACTTTCTCTCACTCTTACTTCCTATTGCTGTTGAGCCTGTAATTCAAAGGGCCAGCCTCGTCACATTCTGTGTCACGCTGATTCGCTTTCCGAGAACTACGTTAAGGGTACACGTGTCTGTGAAGTGCTCAGCCACTTGCACATTAATTTCACGAGCAAGCTGTTCCGTTGATCGGATCAAATGGAACCCTCGACGTCGAAAGCGACGGAGTGCCAACCATGCCTATTAGGGTCCATGCATTGAAAAATACAATGAGTGTGTCTACTAAATATTAGATATTCACATTATAATAACTAACAAATAATTTTAATGGATAATTTCAGATTAAAATAAATTTTAACGATTATAAAGGTGTCTATTTACTTCTGTTATGTCTGTGTATATAGATATACGAGTATACATTACAATAATATAGAGGTATATACTTGCGTATATGAACAGATGAAAAGAACGCATCTACGCATATAGGTATATGTTTCTATGTATTTATGAACTGATCAATAAAATGAAGGGTAGATCAGTGCCTGTCAAATAGCAATTTGTTGTATTGCAGCTTGTTTCCTGAAAATGTATGATCTCACACTAAGTCATAACAGCTAAAAAACATATTACCATTTCGTGGCTCTTTATAGTGTGAAATTGAATTTGGCAGGCATATAATATCAAGTTATAAGAATGATGACGGTAGCATCTATAATGCATATGTTAGCCATAAATGTTCGTGAAACAGACGAATAATATATGTGACGTAATATATATATGTGTGTGTGTGTGTATGGATATATATTGTTTTTCTTTCCTCTCTCTCTCTCTCTCTCTCTCTCTCTCTCTATATATATATATATATATATA
>NC_068982.1:156304835-156310460 GCF_001194135.2 Octopus bimaculoides | reverse complement strand
ATATATATATATATATATCATATATCTATATGTGTGTGTGTGTATATACATATACATATATATATACACACACACATATATATGTATGCATATATATATATATATAAATAATAGCAAAAAATATAAGCGTATGTACGAGGGTGTGTTTGTATGTTCTATTATTCATGCATGTGTATGTGTGTAGCCACCCACCTCTATTATTTACGATCATAAAGAAATGTATAAAAAGCGAAAGAAGTCATCAATGAAATCATCGAAAATATTTTGGCAAATATGGAGC
Organism: Octopus bimaculoides; assembly: GCF_001194135.2. Lineage (NCBI taxonomy): Eukaryota > Metazoa > Mollusca > Cephalopoda > Octopoda > Octopodidae > Octopus > Octopus bimaculoides. The sequence goes on along the minus strand of NC_068982.1, from coordinate 156,310,180 downwards.
CATTTTTGTGGTAAAGTTTATCAAATGAATACCAAGAAAATAGATGAAACAAAAATGCAGACATTTTAATTCCTCTGACTGCTAAAATAAAATAAGAATATGTATATAGTTTGTGATTCGTAACTCCCGAATTTCCTTGCCTAAAGCCTTCATTCTTTGTTTTGTTTCATTCTTAGCCATTTGACATCGAAGTGTATCATGTGCTGTCTTGTTCCGCGATGTGGTAATAAAAGAATCACGCGATGCCGAGTACGATTCTTGTATTACACACCTTGAATATATTATATCAACGTTACGGATAAATTATATTATATATCTGTTTTTATTCTTGCGTGGTAATTTTGAACCAAACCCCGACTCTTCAGCGCCTTTATCGATGACAGTTCTGCTGCAATTATTTGAACAACTCAAAGGCTTGTTTGAGTGGCGAAGAAGTTCTCTTCGCAACAGAGGTGGGTTGGAATTCAAGTCTCACTGCGTGGCATCTTTGGTATGCATTTCCTACTAAAACATCGGACTGACTAATGCCTTGTGAGTAGATTTGTTAGACAGTATATGTGTTTGTGAGTGAGTGCGTGTGTGTGTATTTGTATGTGTGTGTGTTTTCCCTATCGCTTGAAAACGGGTGTTGGTTTGTTTACGTCCGCGTTATCTAACGCTTCACCAAAAGTACCAGACCAGACTGAAAAGAAAAATAAGTACTGAGGCCAATTTGTTCGACTAAAATCCTTCAAGCTCAAAGTGCAACATCCCTTCGAAATTCCACCAAACACACAACATAACCTTCTGTCCTAACCGCCCTTTTTTGACAACAGGTTCTGAAGCCCGACAGGAACGAAGTCACTGATTTCTGTCATTCGAATTACGAAAATAGTTCCATTTTTCACGTCCGGATACACTTCGATGTTTTTCCAGCACTTGTGTGCAAATGTTTGTTCGTCGTTGAACCTGGTCATTGGCCAGTTCAAGAGAAATTTCTCGACAGCGTATCTTTTTCTTTTTTTTTTGACATTTTCCTTAAGCACTTGATTTATTCAGATGGTACAAAAGCCCACATAATAGCATTGTAAATGCAATCTCAAGAAACAATAACTCTGAAAGCTATATTCTTTGACTTTGTGAGTTAGGTTTTATTTTTCATTTTACGCCAAGAAATAAAAAAGCTTGACTATTAACAAAACTGACGACAGTATTTATAATGTTATTTTGCTACAGTAAAGTTTTGACAAATTTTAACACGGATATTTGAGAAATAAAATTATAAAAACGCCTTGCCCAAAACCTTCTTATTCTATTGTTGTTCATATATGCATGTGTTTCGATTATGCTATGCAGGGGATAAATAAAATAATCAAACTACCCTGACACCAAGACCACCACCACTAGACTCATATTAAATTATTTACCAATCAAGATTATTTCTATTTGTTTCCATTTGACTTCAGTTCAATTATCTAGCTTGCTAAATGTATATCTATCTATCGACAAGTATATCTATTCATATTCATATATAATTGTAGATCTTCCTCGTCACAGACCGACCAACCTACCTTCTAACTATTTATCTATGTATCATATCTGCTTTTCTTTCTGTCGGTGGACGCATCTGTTTGAGTCTGTTATTAGGTTTAGGTATTTAAACCGAATGACATATACCAACAGTATAAAGGCAATGCTCTATCATGGTCATATCCTTTAGGCTGGAACGTGTAAAAGAGCAAAATCCACAGCTGTTTCTTAGCTAAGGTTATTTCACTTTGATTTAACTACCCAGCGATATATCTCGCCCCTCATCTTTCTATTTTCTATTCATTGGTGTATTTATCCATATGGATATGTAGATACATCGAGGCCCTCTTCCTTTCGGTAAACACACCCTCTCTCTCTTTCTTTCTCTCTCTCACACACACATACACACACACAAACTCTTTGCTTCTACTTCTAACTCTACCACATTTCTGCGTAAACTCTTTCCATTTCTTTCACTTATTCTTTACTATCTCTTCAACTAACGATTTAACCACATAATACAATAGCAATCCATTTCTCCTAGCTCTTGCCACTAACATTCTTCTTGCTCATTTTGCCTCCTCTTCAACTTGAGGTTTAAATTTAGACGATAGCAATATGAATTCCTTCGACTTTTATATAAGGGGTATAAAATGAATAATAGACCAGGTTTTATTTGATCCAATCATCTTTCATCATTTTCAGTGATTATTTAATCTGAAGACAGAACAAAGACATGAACATATCTGAAAATGTAGAAGGAGCTAAAACGTCATGTATATGTTGATCCTAACACCATATCGTTTCTTTTCCTTTCAGCTGGTATTACTGCCACTAACTGTCGGGATGATGATAGTGAGGTGGTGGGGGAAGGAGGAGGAGGAGGAGGAGGAGGATAGATATGCTGCAGGCTGCTGATAATAGCAATGGTAAAAATGTTGAGGATTCTAATTAAGAAGAATGATATGGCTGTGATGATAGTTATATTGTTGTCATCTGATTTTGCTCAAGCTTTGTTCTGACCTACGATCAAAGATGGTACAGACCTGTCCATCCAATCATTTCTCTTTAAGCTACAACAGCAAGTTAATGAGGTATGACGTAGAAATGGTGTTTGGGAAAGTTTGCCAAGTATAGTTTGTGGGTGCAGTTTTGTGAGTGTAGGTATTTGGGTGGATGATCAGGAGATCAGTAAGGGTAGATGGCTAGGGTGACTAACGTGTGGGAGGCCGTGAGAAAGATGTGAGTGAGTTGTGGACTGTTTTTGGGTGGGTATTGAAGGTGAATAAGAATAGTGAGGATCGATGGATGGCGTGAATAGTTTGTGCTGTGGTTGAATGAAGGTCGTTGGTGAGGTGAATCGCGAGAAGGACAGTGAGGACTGCTAGGTCTCTGTTTCAGCTGGCTATTGTATTGACTTCTCCTGGCGATTCACTGTCTACAAAGAGTGTGGAAGCTTCACCGTAAAATTTCAGGTAATTTTCATTGAAGTTGAAATCCTGAGAATAGATTTGACCCAGAAACTGAACCTTTTGGGTCTGTTCAATATCAATATATGAGATAGATTTTAAGAAAGTTATTAGATATTTATTATGATACAAATTCCGATATTATTTAATAAAATATAATTTTAAAACAGCTATTAATTTCTCCTCAACTGGAGGATGAAGATAAATATGTGCCAGTTAGAGTACAATTTGAAATGTCATGGTGAATTATTTGAAAATGAGGTTTATTATGTTGAGAAAATCTAGTTCTGAATATGAGGACGAATGTTTTTTGGGGGTATTTGCAAACGTTTAATAGAGCGTAAATGTCAGTACTTTCAGAAAAGTTTTGTAGTTAAGTGGAAGGAATGACTTTGTAATTGCATCCTCCTAAAAACTAAACCATGTCCAATTATAAATTCTAGAATGAAATGTATCTTTATAAAGTGGTAGAAGTAGGAATGCTTCTGTACTTAAGTGTTTTACTGTTTGTATAGTAATGGAAATTACGGTCAAAAATCTTTAAAAGTTATTTTTATCCTAATTCTTTTTTTAATTTCTTAAGGACCAAATAATCATTGAGCACGTACACACGATCAAAGACGGTTACATTGAAACAATCTTGTCTTTTGTTTACAAAAATAATGTATCTAAAGCAACATTCAACAATATGCTCTGCGTTTTTTAAAATGGCAGAACGTGATTTGAATAATATATGGCTACTGTTGCAAGCAAATCTGTGGAATACATAGGTTCTTGTTCTCGTTGTCATTAGTCATAGATGACTGTAGTTGATGATGATACTGTTGTCATTTTTCTTTTTGCTGCTGCTCTTCTTTTGTTATTTCTAGCACCACCAGTTGTTTCTTAAATAGGTATTTAGCAAATAGGAAAAGGTTGAACAAAATACAGAAAGAATTATAGGAATAAGGTCGCTCATTTCACTTATCTTATGTAAATATGATGATTGATTTCATTGATGTGTAACATCTATGATATTTTACAAGAAACGGAGAACGTTAATAGCAGATTGAAGACCTGGCCTGAATGGAGACCTGGCCTGAATGGACACCTGGCCTGAATGGACACCTGGCCTGAATGGACACCTGGCCTGAATGGACACCTGGCCTGAATGGACACCTGGCCTAAATGGAGACCTGGCCTGAATGGAGACCTGGCCTGAATGGACACCTGGCCTGAATGGACACCTGGCCTGAATGGAGACCTGGCCTGAATGGACACCTGGCCTGAATGGACACCTGGCCTAAATGGAGACCTGGCCTGAATGGAGACCTGGCCCAAGATCTTATTGGTAATGTTAAACCAGAAAACAAATTAAGTTTACCATCCAAGGACAAAGAAGATACCACGTAGTCTCCTTCAACAAAATTCCGCATGTGAAGCATTTCTCAACTAAGACACTTACCGAAAGTCCCGCGTAAGAGACCAAGGTAGAGCTACGTATTCTTTAAATTTATGCCAATAATTTCCTCGCAAGTATTTCATTCTAAACGTATAATAGGGATTGTAAATCCAAATTAGATCCTCTTTGCGCAGCATCTTAGCCAAGTACCTTCGACTAATAGCATTGTGTGTATATGGCGCTTGTTTGACAAAAGTTGTGCGCAAACTTTTCATTAAATCTAGTTAAAACTTTGATCACAAAGTTTTAACCTGTTTTACTAAAGTCTACCTCAGACTAAAGAATAACTGTGTTATGTTCCTATGTTGTCCTTACAGGAAGCTCTACACCATTCCAGTATGCCTCATTTAGTTACAATCAGGAGTCAGAGGTAGAGAAGAGTAATATCTTCCCTAGGAACGTAGTCAGCACACGTTTATGAAAAAATATTCAACATTAATATCGGATTAAATTTTTGGCACAAGGCCAGGAATTTCGGAGGAGAGGACAAGTCGATTACATCAACCCCTGTGGTCAACTGGTATTTATTTTACCGATCCCGAAAAGATGAAAGGTAAAGTCGACTTCGGCTTTCAACTCAGAACATAAAGACGGACGAAATGCACTGTGCATGGTGTGCTAATGATTCTCCCGATATAAATATTGATCAGTTTGGTGTTGTTTCTACAGAATTAGAAGCTCGCTTGTTAACTCAGAATAACCAGCTTCTAAACTCTATAACCTACCTATGAATTAGAGGTCTTTATATTATATTATAGTATATGTATATATATATATATATATATATATATATATGCGCGCACTCACAAATATATATATATATATATATATATACACACACATAAATAAATATATGTATATATATAATATATATAAAAAATCTTGCAAAACAAATATATAATACATATGTTTTATATATATATATA
>NC_068982.1:156300845-156304392 GCF_001194135.2 Octopus bimaculoides | reverse complement strand
ATATATGTACCACTGTTGATTCACCAATTACAAAATTCGATGCGCAAATGTATTGGAATACTCTTTAAAATATTATAACCTAAAATCGCCCAACTGGTGATTTTCATGTTTCACCTCTTTCACCTAATAATCCGGGCCTTTCTTGTCTTCAGCTTTCTGATATTTGATTATATTCTTTTATTCTTTTAAAATTTTGACTTTTTTCAGTCATTTCCCTGCGGCCACGCTGGAGCACCGCCTTTAGTCGAACAAATGGACCCCAGGACTTATTCTTTGTAAGCATAGTACGTATTCTATCGGCCTCTTTTGCCGGGGACGTAAACACACCAACATTGGTTGTCAAGCGATAGTGAGGAGACAAACACAGGCATACACACAAATACACACACACATACATAAACACACACACACACACACGCACGCACACACACACACACACACACACACACACACACACATATATATATATATACGACGGGCTTCTTTCAGTTTCCGTCTACCAAATCCACTCACAAGGCTTTGGTCGGCCCCAGGCTATAGCAGAAGACACTTGTCCAAAGTGCCATGTAGTGGGATTGAACCTGGAACCATGTGGTTGGGAAGTTTCGTATCACACAACCACCCAATTGAAATATTATACAAAAGCTATCGAGAAAACGGTTGTCATTAATACTCATAAAAGAAAAAGGGACTGTCAAGATCACACTTTTAATTTCATTTCATAAACTCTTGAGAATGCTCAAACAGTTTGTCTTTTTTTTCTGTACTTATCATTGCATTTTGCTTTTGAACCTCAAGCAAGAGAGGTCATTCGCAGAACTGTTTAAGAAATTATTTTGAAACAGTTTTTAAAATACATTTCGAAACATTTCACCATTTTCAGATTGATAATAAAAAAATTACCAGTTCAAGCGGTACAAGCGGTGATATTGTTTGTGTTTTTCCTTCCACCTCTGTCTCCCTATGATTTGCTTCTGAGGTAATCTCCGACGTCTTATTAGGAAACAAATAGGTTCAGAATGCGGTAGGTTATGGCAGCACCTCTATGACTTCACCAGAAATTGAGGCCTTAAGGAAACACGGAAGTGTATAGGTACGCAGTTAAAAAAATATCCTGAACTTCCTATGAAGGTAGACTCTATCTGAGATTTTCCTCTTTCGTTAATCGCATTTCAACCGAAATCGGCATGTGTAGAATGAACAACGTTTTCTCTGATTTCACCCGGTAGTGAAGGTGTAAGATTTTAACAGGCGCTGCCCGCTTTTCAACATTTATAACGAATACAACTATAATATTAAAAATTGAGAAACAAACCAAAGAGTTGTAATTTCGACCTAATTGCCTTTCATTATTCTAATATAGGAATAATTTAATTACATATTCTCGAGTCTGTTACACAATTTTTTTCGAAACATATATGTGCAGTATGGTTTTTATATATATATATATATATATATATATATATATATAGAGAGAGAGAGAGAGAGAGAGAGATAAAGATATATATATATAAAGATATATATATATATAAAGATATATGTGTGCGTATCAGCAGTGTGTGCACTCGCTTGCAGATACGTACATAGGTGTTGTATGTCTGTGAAATGTAGACATAAAAATATTAAAATGTTGTCTTCGAACGAAACTATGAACATATATAAATATAATTGCTGAAGTGAAAAAGCACTTTCAAGCACATAATTTCTAACAAAATTATTTATATTTATTTATCATTACATACGCAAAATAATCTATTTAGTTGAGTGTTGAAAACTAAAATATTAGACATTTCAATACCTTTATTGTCTGTCAACAATCAAATTGAGAATAATTGCAAAGTTGTCTTTGTTTAGAGTTATTTTTTTATTTTATTAACTATCTAGTTTACCTATGCTTATATATATATATATGTGTGTATATGTATGTGCGAGTGTGTGTGTGTGCCTGTGTATGTGTGTATACATACAAACCAGAATACACTCACAGACACGCACACACACAAGCATATATGTCGTGTATACATATGTCTGTCAATGTACACATATTTTCAAAGTGTCTTAGTAACTTTATAAACTTTGCACGCATACATATGTGCACATATATACATTTTATATTTTATATGTATCTATTCGAATGAATACATAAATACGTGTGCGCACATACGTGCGTGAATGTGCGTGTACGTGTACATTTGTGAAGTTTGCTTCACTTCTGAGTAAAATACCAAAGTACTCAATATGCACCTGAAAAGTGTCACATTGAAATAAACACGCACTCATACATACACTAACATCAGTTGATAGGTACTTCTCTTTCTTACTCAACCAGTCCTTCTGTCCGTTTACCTGTCTGTCTGTCTGTCTAGATATATATATATGTATATATATATATATATATATATATATATATATATATATATATATATATATATAGAGAGAGAGAGAGAGAGAGAGAGAGAGAGAGAGATAAATAGATAGATAGATAGACAGACAAACAGGCAGACAGACAAACAGACATATAGATAGATAGATAGATAGATAGATAGATAGATAGATAGATAGATAGATAGATAGATATACAAAATAAATGGATATGTGCATATATATATATACAAATACATATACATATACATATACATATACATTTATATATATATATATACACCAACATATATTATAGATAGATATATATAGATATATATAAAGATATAGATGCATAGGAAACACGCACGCACGCATTATACATACACAGTTATATATATATATATATATATATATATATATATATATTACACGCATGCACGCACACATATGAACGACTGTATATATATATATATATATATATAATTAAGTATGAAAATGTAGACCTAACCTGTGGTACGAGTGAAATTTCAAAATACCATAAACAAAAGCAACGCAAACAATATTATAAATGCAGGAGCCAAATGATTAATCAAATTTTGTGTACAACTTTGTTGGCTGTATATAGTGAGGAAGCAATTACGTTGATTGCTAACACACAAAATCTTACGCCTTGAAGAGAAGTTATAGAAACGATGTCACAAACATAACTGTAAATTTATTTAAAAACAAAAGTTGACAAAATAATATTGTTTTACCAAATTACCCGTTAATTAGATTTTATCGTTGTTTCTCATGTAGACACAAATGTATGAAGATAGGTAGGTATGCATACATGCAATCATATATATATGTGTGTGAGTGTGTGTATGTATGTGTGTGTGTATGTACATGTTTATGTATGTATGTATATTTGTAAATATTTTCATTATGCATATATGTATGCTAATTTTTCTTTTTATTTAACAAGCTTTGGATTGATGAAATAAATATTTTACGCAGGAATTCATATACAAGAACACACATTCATATACACATACATATGCAAATATACATGTATATATTCACATATATATGGTTATGTGTCTACATATATCTGTATGTATGTATGTATGTATGTATGTATGTATGTATGTATGTATGTGCAAAATTAAATATTACCGTTTTTCATACCCAAGGAATAAAC
>NC_068982.1:156299403-156300380 GCF_001194135.2 Octopus bimaculoides | reverse complement strand
ATATATATATATATATATATATATATATATACGTATATATGTATATATATATATATCACGTATGTATGCATGTGTGTATACACATATATGTACACACACATGTTGTACATTGATTTCTGGAAGACTGTTCCAATAAGACCTTCTCTTACAACTAAAATACACACACACACACACACACAGAGTCAGAATTGTGGATAATTCTTTATTAGCGCTTTCGTTCATTTAACCGAACTCTTCAAGAAAAATTGAACCCAAAATAATAAAAACAGAATGCTTCATGGTTTTTTTACATGAATCGAAGCGCGGATGTCTTTTGTTTTGTTTAGAAGAGGAGAAAATATTGTCTTTTGGAGAAAGGGAGAAAGAGAGGAAGATAGTGAGCAGAACATTCGAGAAAGAGGAAGAAGAGCAAAGGTGAGGAAAAGTTAGACAGAGAGAGAGAGAGATTTCTTTACAATTATATTGTATTGATGTGGTTAATATACATACGGACAATATGCATGAACACTCCTTCAAATTAAACAAATTATGAACACTACGTAGTTAGCTTACACAGACGCTGCGCCCAGCTAATACGACTGTGGAGAAATTATGCAAGTACTTGAATGCTCCAGTTTGTCCCTCCTCCAAACATACCATTTTAAAATCAATCAACATTAGAACGAATGTACCTTTTCGTTGACTTTGGACTCTTTTTATTTCATTCCTTATAATCGTGTCGCACTCAAGAATCATTTTCTCAATCTTCAAAATGTAATTGTGTATATCCACAAACATGTTAATATGTATCCATCTTCGTTCTTCTCTTCTAAACAAACAGAACAATATATATATATATATATATATACACATACTCGTACACACACATGCACACATACACATATACACACAGACACATACACACACATATATATATATCATGGTCGAAACATCTTCTAAGTTTTATATATATATATATATATATATATACATATATC
>NC_068982.1:156293525-156295968 GCF_001194135.2 Octopus bimaculoides | reverse complement strand
AAGCTCTACTTTGTAATTTGTCCATTTTCTGTATTTAGCCCTGTGTGGTTATAATAAAAAGATATCTATCTATCTATCTTCCTCCTCCTTGCTTTTCTTACTCTGTCTCGAGTGTCATGCTCACCATCTTCCTCTCATTCTTTCTTCTTCCAAAAGACAAAATTTTCTCCGCTTCTAAACAAAACAAAACAAAAACCATCCGCTCTTCGATTCATGTAAAAAAATGAAACGTTCGGTTTTTATTATTTGGTTCAATTTTTTTTTGAAGAGTTCTATTAAACGAACGAATGCGCGAATAAAGAATTATCCAAAATTCTGACGGCTTCCGTTTTCATAATATTCAATATCTGTACACCACTTCAAACACTCTATGCACTCACATGCATGCGCATGCACACCACTGTTTGCGGCTACTCAATCGAAATTTCGAATTAACTCTCAATATTTTCCTTATGATTGTAATATGAATATATCTTTTGAATGATAGAGATATGCATGTTTGTATGCATGCATGTATGTATGTATGTATGTATGTCTCTTCTATTTTTTTAATTATTAAAAATTGTCCACTGAAGAGGGAGCCGGTTTCCAACAAAGATACAAGGCTCCATCTTTGGCATGTAGTTAACACAGACAAATTCACATTTGGAACTTGAGAAAAGTCTTGCATATTTTTACTGTTCCACTCACAGATTGCACTTGTACGAATTAGCCGGTCGATTTCTCTTTCTGAAAATCCCATTTTATCCGTGTATGTGTGTGTGTGTGTGTGTGTGTGTGTGTGTGTGTGTGTGTGCGTGCGCGTGTGTGCGTGTGCGCGTGCATATATGTATATGTATACATGTTTGCGTATACATGTATTTGTATGTATGAATGTTTGTATATGTATGTATATACTTCTGTAGCATTTGGCGGAAATCGTTCCTTTCCGTAGCTCAATATTTTAGGGCTGCATCATCCATACCACAGCGTCTCTATTTTCTTCGAACCATTGATCAAAATATTCGAGAAAACTGAAGCAAGATTGAATCTTATTCACGATTGTAACTGTTTCTCCTTTGAATATATACGCAATTATTTCTACTCTGTGATTTCCTCCTAAAACAAATACGCAATCCAATCTCTTCGTATTTTGTTGAGCTCTTTCTATGGCCATTTAGCCTAACCCCTTATTAATTGTTTCTTTATCAGCTGCATAAAAATAAACAGCTTCCATTGTCAATGGGGTCACGCGTACAATGATAAGAATGCACAAACCTATCACTGCAGGAAAATCAGTCCCTCTGACTATCTTCGCCACAGTTACGGTATACTGAATTTCACAGACAGGGATTTGGTCAAGTTTTAATATACTTGCCCAAGATATCGTTCAGTCAGATCAAACCCGCTATTAAGCTTTTGCAAAACGTATTTTTCAAAAGTACACAAATGTTTACGCCAATAGTGTAAACCAATTTTCTAATTAGCTAACTAGAAGCAGCAGCAGCCTAATTTTCCTCAAATCGCACCCACCGTTGTAGTTTTATTAAAAGAAAGAATGGATTTAGTATTGCACTGCCACTTTACTTCTAAATATAGGGAGTGGTTACGATCAGAGTGCATTACAATGTAGGTCTGATCAGACCGCGTTATTTTAATGAGAAACAAAAAAATAAAATCTGCCGATAATATCTCAAGATTAATTCATTCAAAATTAATTCATAAAAACTAAATCAGAAACACAAAACACGCTACAGATTTAACTTATACGTGTGTATATGGTGTATATGTATATGAGGTTATTTGTGGATGCGTGTATATGCGTATGAGTGTGTGAGCCTCCTTTCCTTATTAAACAGAACTAATTTTAAAAAATGATCTCTCTAAGACACGAAACTTCTTCAACGATTTTTCAGGCAGAAAACTGTCATCACAATGAGGGACTAAAAAGATTTCAGCATTTATAAACCAATTTTTCTTTTTTGCTTAGTTCAATTGAGTTTTGAATTCTTGTGATAATATCATATACTGCTGGGCAGCCAGTGTCTCCAGCTATTTTCTTTAGGCTTTCCTTCATAGCTTTCAGGAATTCGTGCATTTCACAAAACCATTCACAGATTTGCTCTTTTTCTTTTGTTTTGTTTTGCGTTTTAATACTATTGGAAATATTTTATTTACTCTTTTTTCCTCTTTTTCGATTTCGGTACCCTGGTGACAAATAGAGAAGTTGCTGTTGCTGCTGCTGCTATGACTACTACTACTACTACTACTACTACTACTACTACTACTACTACTATTTGTTATTACTACTGCTACTATTGTACATTGTTGTTGTTGTTATTGTTATTGTTCTTATTTTTATTATTAGTAGTAATCTCTCAGTTGAAAAAAATATTATAAATGTATCTGAACCAAGAAATTATACTAAAGCCTTTGACCTTTCAAAGACATATATATATATATA
>NC_068982.1:156287921-156293266 GCF_001194135.2 Octopus bimaculoides | reverse complement strand
TATATATATATATATATATGTATATATCCTTGCTCTCCACTCTGTCTCACTTTCCCCCTTTCACTCAGCGTTTTAATTTTTTCTCTGTGATAATATGAATTGACTCACGATAGAACCCTCACAGGAACAGACGAAAGAAAAAAAAATAGAAGGTAAAAGAGGAATATCTCTACCTTGATAATCTATGTAAAACGAAGTAAAAACAAATAGTCCACCAGTAAGCAAATTACAAGAAGTAAGTAATGTTAAGAGGAAAAAATGTAAGTTATGTATAAACGAAAAACAGAGAGCAAAATTAAATAGAAATTTCTATTTATTTCAAGCAGGCATTTCAGAAAGAATGTTATTAGATCTCACCCTAAGTCTTCTTTTTCTTCCCGTCTGAATCTCACAGTATACACACCTGAATACTGGTGTTCATGACAATCTTAGACTCCAAAATACGTTGCATTTTTCACCTCACCGTACGCGAGCTGACTTTAAGAAGACATCATCAAACTTTGGGCAAACTTACTACTGCCGAAAACTTATATGTATTAGTAAATAGGTTTATTAGCCAAAAGAATCTCCTCCTGTCGCTTCCACATTATGCAGGATTTCCACAGCTTTTGTAAAAATTTCAAAGTCGATTCCGTGGAACAGTATTGTTCTTAGATAGTATCAGGTCATGGTGCATATTTATTGAATATTTCCTTTCATTCTGATCTTAAATGTAAAGGATTTAACTTCTTCACCCAGAACAGGCTATTTTTGCAATGATATTGTTTGTCTTCATCCTCCTCTAATATAGTGTGTTGATAAGATGTAAAATGGTAGCTTTTTCTTGTTTGATCTAATATTTGTTTTTGATAAAAAGATTTTAATCGCTGTCTCGAAGACGCATCCTTAAATTTATTCATTTTTCTTGAAGATTGTAATTCATATAATCTCCGTATATTTTTGTTCATACTTCCTTAAGTTGCAGTCAGCATCTTTGAAATTATTTACATTTTATGACTCTGCGGAGCAGATTTTTATTTTCTTTCCTTTTACGTTCAGTATCTGTCTAATTGCTTATCTTAATATATCGCATTACCGTGTGAACGGCATGTATTTCCAATAAATGATGGGAATTCTTAAATGTTATTTATTGATATTTTATTTCTTTATTGCTTACAGGGGGCTAAACATAGAGGGGACAAACAAGGACAGACAAGGGGATTAAGTCGATTACATCGACCCCAGTGATTAACTGGTACTTATTTAATCGACCCCGAAAGGATGAAAGGCAAAGTTGACCTCGGCGGAATTTGAACTCAGAACGTAACGGCAGACGAAACACCGCTAGGCATTTCGCCCGGCGTGCTAACGTTTCTGCCAGCTCGCCGAAACTGAAAAAAAATTACTTTCAAACTTTGGTTATAAAATTTTCTTGAGCACTTAATGACTTCCACGTTCATCCTTGTTGAATCAGGAATTATACGGATAGATATGATGGCTGCGTGCTAGTTAATTCTCTTTTTCATTATTCTTGTTGCAGTTTTGGCAGCATTTCATCGTCGTCTGAAAATTGACAAGTATTACAAGATCTCGAACAACATTGTATGACATTTATTTTGAGGGGCAAAGAATAAAATTGAAGTTATTTAGCTAGTATGTGGCTTACACGGTTTCCCCTTCAAACTCAACGTTATCAACCTCATTTTCGTCAATGTCAACCTCAAATTCGTCATCGCTATCCGAAATTTCGTATTCTTCTGTTTCGATTTTGTAATCAGTATAAGGATGAAAATATTCATAACATATTTTAGACGATTATTTAAATTTCTATGTCTGTTGCTGACATCGCCATGTGTGTGTGTATGGTTGAATATTTGTGCCTGGAGCATTTTTATTTCTATGAATATGTGTTTATATGCATATATGTATACGTATATGCATGTCACGTTGTTTGTGTGCACAAGATTTAAAACCCGCCTGGTATGCTAGTATTGAAAGTAATCAGCTAAAACTACATAGACACTTGGTCTACATTTTTTACTGAGTCTCAAAAGGCACATTTGTTTTTCCTCCAGTAAGAGACAGGGGGAAAAGATCTGCAAGGCATTCTACCTGAGGTTCTAGTGATTGTGTCAATCATTACAGACATCTGTATGTGTATATATATATATATATTATATGCATCTGTATATGTATATATGTATATATGTGCATCTAAATTTACGAGTATGCATTAGATTGGAGTGAGCGAAAGAAATTTGCTACAATTGAATTACATGTTTTTCTGTGTATTTATTTGTTCCATTCAGGCTTAAGCCCCGCCACAAACACTAAAAACATTCCAACGCAAGACTAGTAACATACTGTCGACGTAAGATTTCGGCTGATCTGTCCATCGTCTTTCTTTAATTAGAGTTTCCAAGCTGGATGATAAAGACATAATTTTTGTGTCTCGAGAAATCCATTGTATAGGTTAGCGCAGATTCCAGGTGACTCAATCAAACAATGGACTCTATTTTCGACACTGGGTACGTTGTCCGTTCTCTAGCTTCCAGTATCACACGGACAGATCTTTACATACATATATTTACATGTATATACATATGTGTATGTATGTGCAGTTATATATATATATATGCAAAGCGTATTATAATTTACTACTTACCTCTATATATACATGCACATATGCATATATGTATCTATGTATGTATGTAAATATGTATAATGGACGCATGAATGTATTTGAGAGTTTAAAAGATATAGAGTTTGTATGAGTTTGAAAACTGTGTCTCTGTATGTCTTTTTTAATGATTTATTACGAGATGAGTGTATCTCAATAGAAATAGTTTATTTTCTCTTTTCTTATTTGATTTGTTTTGTTAATAATCTAGAGTTTAAATAGTTTTATCGATTGACTATCACAATTTTTTCAGTAATATATTGCAAAATAATATTTTAAAAGTCAGAAAATAAATATAAAATTTGTAAAAATGCATCAAAATTCAATCGAAAACCTCTTTAATTTTTAAGCAATATTTTCTTGGTTGGCAAAATGTTATAATGAATAAAGAATAAAGAAGACGTCGACAATTTGTTTAAGTTAGATTTCGGGAAAAGAACATGGCTTCTTTTGGATAAATATATCATAATTCACACATTGGCGCACAGAAACAGACCTTCGCATGTATACACTACTCACACAAATGTTCGTATAGATCCTTGTCTAGTATAAACATGTGCACAAAGGTAGACACTTAAAACTTCTACCCGCTCGTCTGTTTAAATCAATACTTGCGCCACAAACGTATATTGAAATAACTGATCAATTCTTAGCTGCTGCGTCAACTGACGGGACGCTTAATGTTTTCTCTCCTATATAGCTTCATTTTTATGTTTGGTCCTTGAAACATCTTCTGTACATTCAGCTTTCAATGCCACTTCTATTTGTCATTCGACTTCAGATTTGGTTTGCTTTGAATTATTGATGAAAAATATAGATATTTACTTTTCAACAAAATATCCGACACAAAATTTATCTGTCATATTATTTGATAAATGTTTGTATTTATTTTGAAAGATGTTATCTTTTTTTTTAAATATTTTAGTTGTTAGTTATTTATTATATATTTGTATTATGTATATATTTATTTAATTATTTAATTCATTTTGTTTATACAAATTTATGTCACGGGAAAGATGTATTATAGGTTTCATCAGTACTTGATGAAAAACTTCTCACAAGTGGTTTGTTCTGAAGGGCGTTTACATGACATAATCATCATGACAAGCCTCACTTGAATTTAAAATGATCCGGCTGAGTGGGACCAAAGATTATTGTCAAACGACGACAAATCCAAAAGTCTGCTTTAAAGAAATCTCTGCCAGTCAGATTAAAATGAAAAGCAATTTTTTTGTATTTAATTTGTATTTCTTTGTAGAATATATTTATTGTTAATATTTATAGAATCTGCCAAGTTCTGTTATTGTTGTTTAGTTGTTGCTATGTTTCCGTTTATATTTTCTCCAGTTAATACGAATGGATTTGTGAAAAGTACATGATCCGAGAATGAAAATGATTTATTTAGTCATTCTCTTTAGAAATATTATATAAATGATCATCAGCAACGACAACAATTATAAAGACAAAAAAATATATGTGGAGAAAAAATAGCGAGAGAGAAGAATACATGCATACAGACGTACAGAGGTGAAAAAGAAGGAACATAGAGAGTGAGGTTTAACGCATAAAGTAGGAAGACAGACACTTGTCGTAAATCAAACGAACAACTAAAACAACAAGTTGTCAACAGAGAAATGAAAGTAAGTAAAGTAAAATAAACAAGTATAATCCACACAAAGCAGACACTGCATGGAGGAGTAGGATAAAGATAAGAGAAACAGCAAATGAGAAAAAATGAGAAAATTCTTTGGAAGACAAACAGATTTACAACAAAATGTGTTTGCCACAACGGCAAAAAATTGTTTAAAAAAACCTATAAGAATACCATGTGAAGATGGTGACAAAAACATCAAAAATATTGAGAGTTAACTTGACACATTCAAAAATTACTTTTGTTATATAGAGTATATTTCTAATGCTGAAAAGAGCAACTAAACAAATAGATTTAGAATTATAATGCTGAATATATCTTCTCAGAGAAATCTGTATTAAAAACAAATAAATGAAGGAGGAAACAGAGGTGGGCGAGAGAAGCAGATTAGGAGAACGAAAGTGAGAGATAATAGAAAATATTGTTAGCTTGACAGTCACGAGCAGATGTGTGTCGAAAGTGTGCATATATATATATATATATATATATATATATATATATATATATATATATATATATATATATATAATATTTTATATATATATATATATAAAGATAGATATAGATAGAAAGATATAGAGATGCATTCATATACATACATATACATATATACATGTATATATCATATTATGATATATGTATATGCACTCACTCATATATACATATGTATATATATATCTGTGCATTTATATATATATATATATATATATATATATATATATACATCATATGATAGTGCGTAAATATGTAGACACGACAACTTATAAAGAATGTCTACTTCGTAATCATGAGGTTCCAGATTCAATTCCAACTCCTTGACATAATTGGTAATTATAATTATAATTGCATCGGATCAACTTAAAAATTTAAGTGGGATTGTGTTGATTGAAACTCTATGAACACAAATTTAATGGACTTATACATGTTTGACAACGTTATACTCAGTGAGACTGCATCAGTCCCAGCTTTACTTTATGTATGTGTATGTGTGCATATATATATATATATATATATATATATATATATATATATATA
>NC_068982.1:156287249-156287894 GCF_001194135.2 Octopus bimaculoides | reverse complement strand
ATATATATCTTTTACTGATAGATATTTGTATCTTTTACTGGTGTCAGCCCAGGGTTGAGGTCATGCTGGTGCTCCACCTGTAGTTACTCGGTGTTGTTTCCGGTATGGTTTTTAAAGTAGCGAGTTGGACGGAGCTACTCTTCTTTGTGTCTCCTGACGCGATGTGGGTTCATCTGGTATCTCAAATAGGAACCTGTTCAGACATTCCTTGAAAACTTCCATGTCAACACCATATAGATGTTTAAGGTTGCCTGGCAGGATGTTGAATAATTGCGGGCCTTTGAAACTCAGACTATTACAGTACTGTGTCCTTATTTTATATGGGGAAAACGGGATCTTTGGTATGATGCAGTGCCGTCCATTTCGAGGATTGGTATAGGTATCAATTCCAAAATTGGGAGCTAAATCCTCCAAGATCTTCCAAATATATATCACCGCATATCTCTCTCGTCTTCTCTCCGGGAAATAGAGAAAAGAGACTCAGTTCCTTTAGCCTCTCCCAGTAGATCATATTTTGCATCGTGTCAATCGTCTATGCGTTTTAGTGCTGGATTGCTTCGAGTTCAACAGCTTGTTTCACACTCTCTGGGGACCATAGTTAGGAGCAGTAATCCAATTGACTGACAACGAAAGTTCTCCATATAT
>NC_068982.1:156283025-156287239 GCF_001194135.2 Octopus bimaculoides | reverse complement strand
CTACAAACTAACTGACTCACACTCCTACCTTAATTTCTCCTACTCCCACCCTACCAACACCAAGCTCTCCATCCCCTACTCCAAATTCCCCCTCTGCGCAGGCCCTGCAGTGACAACCATGAGTTTGTGACTCGATTTCGATTTCACTTGCCTCAACAGGTCTTTGCAAGCGGAGTTTAGTGTCCAATGAAGGAAACGTACACATAAGTAGGCTGGCTACACCCCTGGCAGAGGCCTCGCTTGCCTTGCAGGGTCTTCTCACGCATAGCATATTTCCAAAGGTCTCGGTCACAAGTCATTGCCTCGGTGAGGCCTAATGTTCGAAGGTCGTGCTTCACCACCTCATCCCAGGTCTTCCTGGGTCTACCTCTTCCACAGGTTCCCTCAACCGCTAGAGTGTGACACTTTTTCACACAGCTATCCTCATCTATTCTAGCCACATGACTATACCAGCGTAATCGTCTCTCTTGAACACCACAATTGATGCTTCTTAGGTTCAACTTTTCTCTCAAGGTACTTACACTCTGTCGTGTATGCACACTGACATAACACATCCATCGGAGCATACTGGCTTCATTCCTTACGAGCTTACGCATGTCCTCAACAGTCACGGCCCATGTTTCACTGCCATGTAGCATGGCTGTTCGTACACATGCGTCATACAGTCTGCCTTTTGCTCTGAGCGAGAGGTCCTTTGTCAGCAGCAGAGGTAAGAGCTCTCTGAACTTTGCCCAGGCTATTCTTATTCTAGCAGTTACACTTTCAGTGCACCCTCCCCCCACTACTAACTTAGCCACTAGATAGCGGAAGCTATCAACTACGTCAAGTTTTTCTCCCTGGAATGTGGCAGAAGTTGTTTGCTGCACATTTTCAGTGTGTTGCTCCTGAACATCTGCCACATACAAAGCTAACTTCCTAGTTAGCCTTCCTTTGATATTGCTGCACCTCTTATGTGTCCATAGCTTACATTGGGTACATCTTATAGAGTTTCTACCTACGCCTTTTCTACAGATCGAGCAGGGCCATCTACCTGAAGGGGTTTGTGTTTTGTATACCTTCTTACTTATTAGGAATTTGGTTTTAGCTAGGTTGACTCTAAGGCCCTTCGATTCTAATATATATACATATAAAATTTTAAATATATATAGACATATATTCAAATGAGTAGAGTTGTGAAGAAATGAACTTGGAAGTGGGCTTCATATTAACCTAACTTATTAACTTTAATTCAACTGGTTTTGTAATTTCATGATGTTGAAGAGTAATATGAAATAGAGGGAGAGCCATGAATCTACGCCGCAAGTGTCACACTTCTGACCGTAGTTTCAAAATGCGGTTTTCTTTTTCTTTTTTTTTTTTTTTGTGGCAAGATACTACCATAATTTATCATCAATTAAGAGTTATTTGAGTTATTTGTCACAATATCAGACTTAGAATTGGGTTAGTTCTCCATTACTACTGCATATGATCTTAAGTTAATATAAATAGATCTTTAGAAAAACGCATAATTCTGTTCCATGATCCGAGCATTCGTTGATGATCTGCTCATGGTATTTCGGTGGATAGAAATATTAGTAACTATCGCATAATTCCTAAGCCGTGTTAATATACAAGGCCTACTGGAATTGTTTCAGGTTTAATGAATATATTAGAAGATTTGGTGAGGGTTATAATAAGAGTGGGTTTTATGAGGGAGGATAGAGAGATGGAAGACGATGCCTTCACTTACAAAGTCAGCTGATCTCCAGTGACCTTGTAAATGCAACGGAGACTCTTGAAATGTTCACAACATAGCTAAATTGTTAAGGATTTTGCTATGCAATTACGAGAAGTCATTGAATAACCTAGTCTTGGTTTCATTAGCGAAAAATGAAATTAATTAGTCATGACTGAAATACTTTGGTCATAGGAGAGTTCTACGCGAACACAACTTATTCGGAGTTAAATAACAACAAATAATATCAAGCTTAATCAGATGTACATATTATCTACCTCTTCAGAAAATCTTTAAAACGGGATGGAATTGAATTTCCAGAAAGGTAATCTTACTCACGTTGCATAAAGACACTCATTGTATATAAACACGCTCACTTTATATAAACGATTGTTATCTCTTCTCTAAATGTCTAAATTACTTGAAGAAAATGTACTCAATGAACTAGTAAAATAAATTGCTGTTGTAATAACTTATCTTGATGTGAAATTAACAGTCTTCCTGATTTGCATATAATATTGTTAGTCGTTCATGTAGATAATTAAACAGTATGCATTTTACAATAGACCACAGCGGAAATCAGATTGCTTGAAACGTATATAAAGGTAGATTAATAAGCAGTTATTTGCTTCAAAACTTAGCTGTAGGATGAAGATGATGTGAAAACATTCTACAATAAAAGAAATTTCTGGGTCAAACTGCTCCATCATTTTTCTCTCGTAGTATATATATATATATATATAAAAAAGAGAGGGAGATAGAAACGACTATTTCCTTGCATGTTGAAAAAATAGACGCTTTAATGAAACATCTATAATTCACCTTAATACGAAAAAAGCTGTCCGCGGGCGAGACGAACAGAATATTTTTTTTAATTATTGGGAGTTAATAGTGTACCTTAGTTTCGGGTTTAACTTACAAATTAAATAAATTAATTTTTTTTAAATAATTGTATTTAATTTTGTCAAGCACGACCTTCTTCAGCATTATCCCTCCATATTTAAGAAGAAAATATGAATAATTAAAAAAAATACGAATAAGGTAATATTTTTTTAATTATTCATATTTTCTTCGTAAATATGGAGGGATAGTGCTGAGGAAGGTCGTACTTGACAAGTTTAAAATTGAAAGTGAGTGTCAATTCTTCTCTTGACAAAGAATAATAAATAATAAATTCACATTCTTGATAAATAATAATAAATTCGTACGCCGCGTGCGCAGTGAGGGCTAGCAGTGACCTTCATTAGGCAGTTTGCCGAGCGTCAACACTGTGATTACTTCACAAGTTGTGAAATTTGTGTTTTTGTGATCACGTGTATGCTGTAGTCTTGATAAATAATAAATTCATATTCTTGATAGTGAATAATAAATTCGTACGACGCAAATTAGAACACCACTCTCAGGTTTTGCAAGTGAACACGAAAAATATAATTTTTTATGGTCACGTGACTGTTTAAAGCGTAGGTGGTATGATTTTGGCGCGTTTTTACATGTGTAGGCGAAATAGAAGGACTACTTTTGCCCACGTAGTGAGTTAGTGCTGGAAGACGATGTGCGACGGGACGACGTGATGAAAGTCAACGCGAGCGGTATTTTATGTAGTAGCTGGTGCTATGCGGTCGTTGTGTGAAATGGTGCTGGCAAAATTCGTGTGGAACAGTTGATACAGTAGTTGGTGTCGAAAGTGATGTTGGTTTCATCGGTTAATGTGATCAGTTTTGAACTGGCTGCTAAAATAGTAAACTTCACAACGTTAAGAAGGCGGAATGGTACCGTGAATTCGGTAGTAACAAGAGTCCAGTCGCAAAAAAAAAGATAGAAATAAAAAAAGATACAACATAAGTTATTAGATTGGTGAATAAAAGAAGAGCTCACTAAAAAGAAGCCTACATATTTCAGAGGTAAATGAAAGAACTCTCGAAAAACTCTCAAAAGAACTGTTTATTTTTTCCATAAATATTATTGGCCTCTTAATTAAAATTCTTGTATTTTGGTTATACTCAACGGTTTCGTTTGCTTTGTTTCAACTCTCCTGACTTCTTTGACTACTGCTTCTTCCGCTCTAAGCAAGTTGGTTTGCTAAGTTCGCCTGCGCGGTCTTCTAAGCTATCGGACACAGACTGTTGTGTTGTAGGTGGTTTCCAGAGGTCAAGTGTGGCGTAACTATGTAAAACTATAAAAAAAACTTCTATCTAGTATAGTATATTAGTATACGTTATGTAAATGCAGCAATTTACGCTTTCATTGGCGGTACCGTTATGCAAAACAGAGTAACTAGTTTAACTCAGTCCTATTATTTATATAATGTAAATAGCTATAGGCGACTAATCTATCTCTGGAAAGATGAGAAAATGGTTATGTCACATTCCCAACATCAATTATCTTGTCTTAGTTGAAACAGAATTCTGCATGATATCATTTTCTGCATTTTCTTATGGTATCAATAAAATTTTGTTTGTCGTGTGTGTGTGTGTGTGTGTGTGTGTGTGTGTGTGTGTGT
>NC_068982.1:156279487-156281279 GCF_001194135.2 Octopus bimaculoides | reverse complement strand
GTGTGTGTGTGTGTGTGTGTGTGTGTAAGTCCGTAAGCCTGTTTGCGGAGAAATTCTTTTTTTTATAATCTTGTATTATAATCTTGTATGGATATACATATATATATATATATATATATATAATACATAGGTCCATGGAAACATGCCAGTGTGTGTGTGTGTGTGTGTGTATGCGTGTGTGTATGTGTGAGTGTGCGTGTATGTTTGCTTCAATGCATGCATCAATGTAACTTAGTTTAAGGGAATCTATGTTGGCGGTCCGGTTATTTTAAAAGAGAGACCCAATTGAATTAATCAAGCCCCTTTCATAAGTATCACAGCAAGAATGAAATATGTTAAGCGAATCTTCTGTACAAGATGGGACCACACCCGACCGCAGGAGATTTCCATTGAGAAGGAAAGACACTTGAGAAAGAAGAGAAGATGGGGGAAAGAAAACAGCAGCTATGTCTGTATGTGTGTATGTGTACATATACATAGAGGAAAGTGAGGATAGGTTGTTAAAAACAGTTATAGAAAGCGAGTGTGAGTGAAGCAGTATTAATTATGGTGAGTGGTTTCCAAGGATGTAGGGGGAAGGGAGATAAAGCAGACCTATTAATATGAAGCGGTTAGTTGTGATTAGTAGCTGTACATAAAACCATATTTACATAAACACAGATAATATGCATAATTGTAGAGGAATTTAAATACATATACACACACGCTAATGTACGTATAAGTGCCCCTAGTCTTTGCTAATTTTATACACAACTTTAAGCATATTGCATACGCAAACACATACACACCTCCAGGCACAAACACACATGTATATGTATGCGTGCGTGTGTGTACATGCGTTTCTGTGTGTATGAATGTGTTTTAAGAAGACGTAGGAATAGAAATTCGTCAAATCTAGGGAATTACTCCTTGAGAATGATGCACAAGCAACTTGAAAATTGTTGTGTATACGACCAATGTCTTTTAAATAAACTAGCTGAATTTATGGAGTATTTATTACATACGTGTGGGTGGTTGGGTGTGCGTGAGCACGCGGGTATGTGTGTATTTGTGGTTGTGTACAGCACATGAGTATAAGAGTATGTGTGTGTATATATATAATTTTATATATTTGTATTTGTACGAAGGGAAGTCAAAAACTATCCTCACTTTCACCATAACATATCTTTATTATCTTCTGCGAATGCGTGCTTACAGTGGTACTATTGTGGTCACATGATCGAGGTTTGAGCCTGATCGCGCCATTTTTCTTTCTGGCCTTACAGTGTAAGCATGGCCGCTCTACTAGCGATGTGCACCAAAGAACAAAAAGAGGTGATCCGATTTCTCTAGGAAAGTGCAAAATACAGTGCTTTGCTGGCCAACAAACTGAAGCCAGCAATTTGCACCAAACGCCAGAGCTTATTGTCAAAGACAGTTTCGTTGCTGCATGACAATGCACGCCCACACACGGTCACCCAGACCGTGGAAACCATTAACCAATTGGGTTTCGAGGTGCTGGAACACCCTGACTACAGCTCCGATCTCGCCCCTTTCGACTGTCAAAGATGATTTACGAAGTCGTCGATTTCCTACGGATGAAGATGTGAAGAAAGTGGCGCATAGATGGTTGCACGACCAACCGAAAACCTTTTTCTTGGAGAGAATACCCAAGCTTGTAGACTGCTTGACCAAGTGCATTGAAAAAAAGGAGACTATATAGAAAAATGACATATTTGTTTGTCCCTTGCTTTTGTGTAAACATTGAAAAAACAAGATTACTTATTATTTTTACTCTCTCTTATGTATATAT
>NC_068982.1:156270419-156278953 GCF_001194135.2 Octopus bimaculoides | reverse complement strand
ATATATACATACATACATACATATTTGTTGCCGAAGCTGTGAGATTTTGACAGGTAAGCAAATAACTGCAGTAAGGACCTTCGGTGACCGAAGAGCTAGTCAGGTGACTCCAGAAGATGAATCTAACTATTCGAAGCCTGGCCAAGTTAATCCTCCATTTTTTTCTGTTATCAGCAAAAGTAACAAAACTCATTTGTTTATATTTGTCCAAAAATCTCAATGTCAGGTAAGAAGACATTTACTGCGCCCTAATACACAATCTGATTGATCCATACATGCTGTTTAATGCTTTTAACAATTAATATATATTTTAAAACTTATGTTTTAGAATATATTGTCTATGTGTATATATGTATGAAAGTGTGTACTTTTATCGCTGTTGCTGTTGTTGCTGTCAGCATTGTTATCGCATGTCGCGTAATGTTAAATATTGATTCTTAATAGTGCTGCTATACATGAATAGATGTAACCTTCCGGTAGGTGGAGATTGTGCTCATGTTTCGATTTCCGGTTGATAATGGTTTACATCATTAGCTTGGCAATAAATACACACACATATCCACACACACGCTCACACATACGTGCATAATAAATATACATGCATATATATTTATATACGTGTGTTTGTGTGTGTGTGTGTGTGTGTGTGTCTGTCTGTCTGTCTGTAATTTATGTACATTTAATTTCTCACTTTATTTACTGTTCACAACGAGGTGAGAATTGCGTACGGCGTACTTAGTGTAAACGATTAACCTTACATCTTTCAAATTAATCAGATGCGTTCTGCAATGGGCTATGGGTTAACTATTTAATCTACATGTCAGCATATTTACCCTTATGAAAATTCCTTTAATCAGTCCTAGTTTGTATACACTCCAAATAGCTATGAACGTCTATGCTCTTTCCCTGATGACGTCTCCTAAGATTATAAACTTGTGAGACCTATTCCTTGGTGAGCAAGTATATGTCGTGTAACCAGAAGTTTTCTGTCCATAGTGGTATATGACGTGTAACTCCTTAGTATAATTTCCATAGCGATGAAAATACTTGTTTATTAAAAAAAAAATATGTAATTTATAATACGTTTCAAATATGCAACACAATATTTAGAACACCATGAATGAAATAATTTTTTACGTGGCCTCGCTTCCTTTGTGTAGGTAATAGTTTCTCCAAGAGCTCTAATATATTCTTTTCTACTCTAGACAGTATTTTATAGTAGCCCTCGAATTCCTTTCCAGCATCCGTTTTATTTCATTTCTGCTACGATTGACTTGCAACAGTCAAGTGGAACTTTATCGTTGTGTCTGTCATATGATGTAGTGATAGCTATGGATACAGCCATTTTCAAATGACTAAATGAAAGGAAAAAATATTTATGCATAGATAGCAACTGTTTTCGGTATACCCCATGTAGTAAGCGATCCTTGAATTGAATATGCTATAATGACCCAAGATACCTCAATAGAGTCACTTAGTTCAGGGCTCCAGAACAAACCCGTGAACCAAATACTTCCTGTCCAGATGAAGGTTACATCATAAAACTGTACCGCTTGACAGAACAGCAAATCATCCGTTACATAAGCTAGGTTAGTGTCACATCTAGGTATAAAAATAGGCATTGAGTAGGGCCTCACATCCGTATCACTTTCGACTATTGGATGTGCTTATACACTCACAAAGTGGTCACATTCGTGCCAGCCACTTCCCTGCTTATGTCACAGGGTATCATTTGAGTGAGCAATGGTTAACATCAACCTGACTTGCGGGTTATCAATTAACTTCATTTTGGCTTCACCAATCCTGAATTGGGAAACTATCATATATCAGGTATACACAAAACACCTATCCAAGGTGTCAATAAAGGAACCTCTTGGTGGTTTCTTAACCGTCTAAAAATTATAGCCAATATTACTTCGAACCATACAACCTTAGAAAAAAAAAAGACAAACTCACAATACGTAATATACTTTGAAGAAAAGATTGGATTGTCATATATGGAATGCTACGATTAGAGTTGCTCTGTATCTAAAATGCCAAAAAATTGATTACACTACCGAACCGTTTATAATTACCTTGTTATCTCTGCTGTAATTTAGAAAATACATGTATGTTGATAGCTATATTGCATGTTTAACCTTGTCAGATTGACAAACGAGTTGGAGTGTATTGTGCGTAACGGCTTTTAAAGTAATCATATTATGGAGAAAAAAATCGCATTTACTTCTGGTGGTAGTTATGAAAAAAAGACGTTGCCAAACCTCGTGTATCTGCTGAGAAAATTTAATATTTATATACGCAGTGCATATAAGTGTGAGCGCATCCTTGGTTCATCTGTAGTCATGTGAGTTTATGCGTTTTATACATACACACGCACACATATACACACACATACACGTATATACATGTATATATATGTAATTGTGTACATGCATATATGGATACACAAACATGTGTATATACCAATGAGCATACATATGGGTATATGTACGTACATAGAATAAGAGAATAGATATGCAAGTAAGAGAGTGAAATATTAAAATGTACGCGTATCTATGTATCAATGTATGTATGTATCAATGTATGTATGCGTACATGTATGTATGGATGTATCTACGAATAGATGTAAGCATGGATGTATGTACGTATTATGTGCGAGTGAATGTGTATTTCTATATTTATACGTGTTTAAATAAGCAAAGGGGGAAATAATATTGAGGAAGAAAAATCTAGAAAGAAAAACGAAAATGCTTAACGTTATCAATGTATCTGTGTCTGTGTATGTGTGCGTGTGTTTTTCTGTGTGTTTGTGCGTGCGTGTGTCTATGCATATTGCATAAAACGTACTCGTGTAACATATAAAACACATGTACAAGTATTTCCACCTTATTTTTCTTAAGCTAAAACGAAAAAAAATGAAAAGAAAATGAAAAGAAAATTTCCAACGAGCAACAAATGCACTGCAGCAGAAATATTGTAAATGAACCATACAGTTGCAGCAAACTGCAGTGAAACTGTATAAACCATAAAACTTGTGTTATTTAATATATAAATAAGTGTGTGGCAAGGAAACTGTACAGAATATCACTTCGAATGACAGATTGATTTGTGTGAGTCTTAAGCCAAGCGCGAAATAAACTGCGAGAAATATAAGACGTTTGTGTTTTCTACACAACCAATCAGCGCCTGTGTTTGAAAGATTGCACAAAGAGAGAGGAAATGCGACATTGTTCCTATACATCTCTTATAAACGAGATGAGAAGTGAAATAAAACATGCTGAAACACAAAAATCGTTGAAATGTTTTGTTTAGTAGTTCTTCAAAAAATGTTGTTCTTTTTAAAGTTTTTTTCATTTTAATATTATTATTAGTAGTATTTGTAATGTTATTATTTTCCAGCAGATTTCTCTTTATTGCTTGCTTTCACAGTACGGCTTAACGCAGCTCTGTGTGCCTTGCGTACGAGCAATGCTTAGGTTTGAATTTATATATTCTATTGGAATAAAAATACTCTACCTTATATATGTGTGCAGTACATAGTTCGTTCTGTATATGTTTAAGCGCTGACAGCTTTGGCTACGTATTTATCTGCACTTACCAGTATCTCCACTTTCAGACATTATATTTAAATAATGTTTTCTTGGGGATACATTATTTTCTATTTGGACTGTTACTTCGATGAAGTGGCGTTTCCTTTATTGGTGGTCCTTGAAAATACCATCTAATTTGTTAGCTTTGTTCCCTCTACGCGTATTGGCACATGCCAGTATCTGCTAGCTTTACCATTCGCTGAAACCTTTCGTAGTGTGTAGGCTTATATCACCTCTTTCCCATTAATATTGCATAATGTGAGCAGATTTTGAAGGCATCATATCTAACATACTTATGTATGTATTCTCTCTTGGCTATGATATAGCAACCAGAGAATACGGGATTAACTGCTCCTTCCTCGACTCCTTACATTCGGCAATCACACAAGGTATCTTGTTTCTTTACAAGTTTTTTTTTTTCTAGTTTCTGTCTGGAAAGATTTCAACTTATTCTGAAAACCATAGTCGTAAAATCTCAGCTTTTAATACTAGTCACTTTTGTCAGTGATTGAGTATGCAGCGTATTTTCTAGCCATCGTTTTAGCGTAGAATTCTGGGACTAATTCTTTGGTCAATCTTAATTTTTTTTACAATTCTTGTGGTTATCTCTCGTTCCCTATCCCTGCAGATGTTTATCACTTTAACCCCAGGTTTGTATTTGTCGACATCCTTGAAGATAATAAACACTTTTTTTTTTGTTCGTGTTTTGTACCACTTTGTACTTATCATTATTCTTCACTTCATTTATACGTAGTTCTACAGAGAACATGTTATGATAGTTTTTCTAGTTCATATCGCTATAGTTGTGAGAAATAATATCTTCCTGTGTATGCTAATTTTTTTATTATTAATTTTCTTGCTTTCTGTTATTCTGAACATTTAACATCCATTTGAAAATATAACTATATTTTGTCACTGATACAGATATGGCATCGATGTCTACAAATTTTTCTCTTTTTTTTTTTGCATTATTTCTGTTTTAAAACTTAATCCTATACTTCCTGTGAAACAAATACTGAATATATATTTTCTCATTACTTCCCCTCACTGCCATTTAGATTACGTTTACTTCCAAGCCTTAACAAAAATAAACAATAACACGGAGATCAACTTCGCCTTTTATCCTTTTGGATAATTTGACGGTCTTTCTTTGGCTAGCATGGAGCGTAAAACTGCATGAGTAATTGATAGTATTCCTCAAAGAAATGCTGTCTATGTACACACACACACATGTATGCATGTACGGTCTCCTACTTAGTGTTTATTATACATAGGTACGACGAGATAAAGGAAATGTAATACATCAAACATGGTGAAAGGAGGAATGTACAAAACGAATCTACAAATTAGTGCCTCATATACTCAGGCGTGGCTGTGTGGTAAGAAGCTTGCTTCCTAACCACATGGTTCCGGATTCAGGCCAACTGTGTGGCACCTTGGGAAAGTGTCTTAGATGGCCTCGGGCCATCTAAGGCCTTGAGAGTGGATTTGGTAGACGGAAACTGTAAGAAACCCGTCTTTGTGTGCATTTGTGTGTATATTCGGCTTGACAACGAGTGTTGATGTATTTACTTAGCGGTTCAGTAAAGGAATCTGATAGAATAAGTACCAGGCTTAGCGAAAACATTAAGTCCTGGGGTCGATACATTCGAGGGAAAATTCTTGAAGTTGGTGCCCCAAGATGGCCTCAATCTAAAGGCAAACAAGTAAAAGATAAAAGATAAATATCCATTGAAAAACGAAATGACGAGAACATCCAGTAGGGTTCTTAACGTTTGTAAATCAACTGAAATACGATGTTAGAAGGACGTTCTACACCACCATCAATCCTTATAAAAAATTATTTAGATTTAGAAATTCTAAAGTACTGCTATGGGGAGATTTCTACAGAATAGGATAAATGCAGAGATTTCTCAAGACAAATTTCGTTTTACATAATATAGATTTCGAATATAGGTATTGACCCATCAGCTTTTTCTCCTGAGCTGGTATTCTGGAGTATATAACAGTCTTTAAGCGTGTCGGATAGATTGTTTACGATAATAGTTCTGGTTGACTACCCTCTGAGTTCGAATCCCGCTTACGTCCGCTTTTCTTTCCTTTCTTTCGGTGTCGATAAACAAAATAAGTCTTGTATTCGTCGATTTTTCTCTTACTCTCGCCCTCTCTATCTCTCTCTCACCCTTCCCCTATCTTTCTCGCCCGCGCTCTCTCTCACATACACTCTCTCTCGTTCTCTCTCTCTCTCTTTCTCTCTCTCTCTCTTTCTCTCTCTCTCTCTCTCTCTCTCTCTCTCTCCATGACTTTGTCTATCTCTTTTCCCTTTCCTTTCTGCGTATGTAATATTTCTATAAAATAAATCAACTGTAGTCAGACCTGCAAAAGGATGGTCTCCGTTAGGTCTGAAAATGCCTAAAGTACCATCTATATCATGACTCCATCAATGAAATTAGGTCCCAAAGCAGGAGAATATTCTATAATAATGAGTCTAGTACTTTAGTTGTACTTTGTTTTATCGCATAATAATGACGGACCAAGTCGAATCCAGTTGAATTGGAACTCTGAACATCAAGAACCAGAAACATATGACCCAAAGCATTTTATTCTGCATCTTCAGCAAATTTTCCATTCTATAAGCTTACTTTATTAGATTTGTTTCTCTTCTCAGTCTCAGACTGATGCTTATAATCACTAATATCTGTTTCCCTGGAAATGTTTCCTTAAATTCTAATCAAACGGTATTTGATTCTGGCAAGATATATACATAATTTTCTTTCACTTATTGAAAAATGTTATTTTTCATTTTATAAACAGGAAGTTCTACATGTACATACGAAAATTTAGTTTGTTTACCAACAACCACTCCTCAGACTCTATCATCAAATAATCCACTAAAAACACAGATTACCTCTTGGCACAAAATCACTAACTACATCTTCGTTAGTCTCGAACTACAGTGTTTGTTCTTCAGTTGATATAGAAACGAAATCAATAGGTATCTTCTGTTATGTCTTTGTTTTTGTTTTTTATTATTGATCTTAACTTGTATATATTTATATGCCTTGTTTTGTAATGTATCAATTTCCCACTGTTTGATTTTATGTATCTCCGCCTCTTCATCGTATTCGTCTTCCACGTTTTCCTATCTTTTTCCCATTTGCTTCTTCTGCTCATTCGTCTGTTTTGTTTCTTTCTTCGTAATCTATTTCAAGTTTTCTTTTGTTCTTCTTCTTCTACTTCTTTTTTCTTCATCATCCTCATCATCACCATCACTATCACCATCATCATCATCATCATCATCATCATCATCATCATTTTCTTCTTCTTCCTCCTCCTCCTCAACCTCTTCTGCCTTTTCCTCTTGTCTATACTTTCTAGTTCTTCATCAACTACGTCTTCTTTTCCATCTTCCGGACGAATCCCCCCCCTTTCTCTCTGTGTTGCTTAACTTCTCCCCCTTCTTCCTCCCCTCCATCTCTCTCCTCTCTTTCTCTTCTCTCTCCCCCCTCTCTTTCTCTTCTCCCCGCCCTCTCTCTCTCTCCCTTCTCTCCGTCTCTGTCTCTCTTCTCATATTTCTCTTTGAATGATTTCTGTGTTTGTTTACAATCATCCCCGACATTTTGTTTTTATATCTTGCTAGATTGCCTCTTCACTCTACATAACTATCCACTCAAACTCTTCTTTACTTTTATTACTTTCACTTTAGTTTCAGCTCATTTCCTCTGAAATACTGCGCTGTTTATTTATTCACTTATTTATTTGTTTCAATACTTAATTTACTCTCAAGCACATTCTCTTCACAAATAATACTTTTACCTTTATT
Source organism: Octopus bimaculoides (assembly GCF_001194135.2). NCBI lineage: Eukaryota > Metazoa > Mollusca > Cephalopoda > Octopoda > Octopodidae > Octopus > Octopus bimaculoides. The sequence continues at coordinate 156,271,540 of NC_068982.1, read as the reverse complement.
TCAACACTACACACGTAGCTTCTGTTTATTTTCTTTTTTTCCTTCTTTCTTTTTCTTTTCGCTATCATCCCTATCATTCTTTCATCTCATCTACCCTCGTTCCCACATTCCCTGACATTCATCTTACAACTTTTCCTCTCCTCACATCTCTGTTTATCGCCTATATATATATATATATATATATATATATATATATATATATATATATATATATATATATACATGTAAGTATATATACTTACACACACATGCATACACACAAACACAAGCACACACGCAAACACACACACATATATACATATGTGAAAACCCCCTCCCACCTTTATCAGTCTCAAGAACCTGTCTCTTTTCCACTCTCTCTCTCTCTCTCTCCCTTTCTCCCTCTCACTTCTCTCCCTCTCACCTCTCTCCCTCTCACCTCTCTCCCTCTCTCGCTTTCTCCCCTCCCTCCCTCCTCGCTCTCATAACCAACGCCCTCTTTCATGTCATTATCCTCCTTCTGACTTCACTCGCTCAGATTTTATTTTCATTTTCAAATGTCTTCTTGAAATGTAATTTAACATTGTATCTGTCAATACACACATGTATGTCGGTTCAATAGTTGGTGTCGTTGATTTTTTTTCCCCTCTTATTCTAGGGATCAATTTACGTGGATTTTGTTTCGTCTCCCTTATTCTCGTTTTTTTGTTACCCGTTTTTGCTTTGTTTTTTTTTTTTTGGTTTTTATTTTTCTATCGTAAATCAATGTTGTCTCTTCACAGTCATGTATTTATTTTATTATTATTATTATTATTATTATGCTTTCCAATCCACTCTTCCTTCCTGACTTTTACCCCATTTTAACTATCTACTTTCTATCTCTGTTTGCACACTCACACGCAATCACTCACTCACACACACACACACACACAATCACACACATATATGTATGTATATACACTGATACGCAGAGGTATGTACCTACATATGTACATACATATATAATGGCATCAACAACGATATGCCATTATGGATATATATATATATATATATATATATATTTGTGTGTGTGTGTAACTATCTTCCCATCTATCCATCTATCAATTTACACACACACACACACACACATATATATACTTGTC
>NC_068982.1:156269559-156270226 GCF_001194135.2 Octopus bimaculoides | reverse complement strand
TCTCTCTCTCTCTCTCTCTCTCTCTCTCTCTCTCTCTCTCTCTCTCTCTCTCTCTCTCTCTCTATCTCTCTCTCTCCACTAATAATCTACAATCATTGTTATTTTTTCTTCTTTAAAACTAATAAATATCTGAATCTTTGTCTTACTCCCATTACTGCAATTGTTTCTTCATTTTCTCCTCCGTCTTCTCTTAATTTCACTTCTTCTCCTCTCTCTCACTCCCTCTCTCACTCTCCCTCTCTCATCGTCTACCTCTCTTTCCCTCTATATACCTATATTCCACTACTCTTTATTCCTTATGTCTTTTTTTTTCTTTCTCTTTCTCCGTTTCTTTATCATCCTATCCCATCCTTACCTCATACACAGTTCAGATTTGTCCTTCATCTTCATCATCACTCCACCATTACAGTAAGTTAATGACATAACTTCCCCCTCTCTCTCTTTCTCTCGCTCTCTCTCCCTCTCTCTCGTCTATATCCTCACATCACTCCAACCATCACCCAAATTACTTCTGCACGTCATTCCACTCTCCGCCGCTGCCATTCTCACCAATCGACATCTTAACTACAGTACCGCCACTCATCATCCGCCACCACTCATCATCCACCACCATTCATCAACCACTACAAATCATCCACCACCACTCATCCTCCACTACCACTCATCC
>NC_068982.1:156269051-156269418 GCF_001194135.2 Octopus bimaculoides | reverse complement strand
GCCACCACTCATCATCCACCACCATTCATCAACCACTACAAATCATCCACCACCACTCATCCTCCACTACCACTCATCCACCACCACCACTCATCATCCACTACCATTCATCAACCACTACAAATCATCCACCACTACTCATCCTCCACTACCACTCATCATCCACCTCCACTCATCATCTACCACCGCCTACATCCCCCACCGATACCTATACACCTCTACATTACCACCCACATCACCAAAATTCTTCCCTCACCTCCACACCATTGTCCACAACACCACATCCTCACAGACGCCGTTATAAAACCCTCCCGAACACAACACCACCCCCTGCAAAACTACGCCGTCAATTCCTATCACCTCTCTC
>NC_068982.1:156267974-156268805 GCF_001194135.2 Octopus bimaculoides | reverse complement strand
TCTTTTAATATTTTCTTTTGCTTTCCTTTCGTCATTATTATCTTTCTTTAACCCCCGCCCCTCGAAACCGATCCCACCCACCTAATCTTCACCTCCGCCCATTCCATTTTTCTCTTTCCCTATTTTTTTTTTATCGCTTCCAATTCGAGTTGATAATATTTGCCACAACACAAATAAATAACAACAAAAACAACAGCAACAACTACACCAACAACACCACCAGCAACAACAACAGAAACAAATAAATGCTACGTCCTTGCACACAGGCATCGCAGCTAAGGTCATGTGATCAACAACCGGAAGCGCCAGCAATGCCCATTAAACCGTTGCAATACATTGTATAATATTGGCACTTTACTTTCTTAAACGACATTTAACAATCTTCAGTATGGCAGTGTGTTGCTGTTGTTGTTGTTGTTGTTGTTGATGATATTGTTATTGTAGCTATTTATTCTTGTTTTCTATTGTTGCTGTGTTGTTGGCTTTACTTTTACTTTCACTCTAGGTTCTGTTTATTCATGAAATAGAACATATATTTTTTTCGGTTCTAAATTATCTTCCCGCCCTTTTTCGTTTGTACTAATTTGTTTTCCATTTCTTTGCTATCCTTGCATCTGTTTATCTCGGATCATATATGTGTGTTTGTGTGTGTATGCATGTATGTATGTGTGTATGTATGCCTGTATATAAACATATTCATATAAACATATATATGCATATACACACATATAATATTAAGTTTTTATGTTTATAATTATTTTCATACAATATATATGTGTATGTATGTATGTATGTATGTATGTATGTATGTATGTATATATATATATATAT
>NC_068982.1:156266497-156267647 GCF_001194135.2 Octopus bimaculoides | reverse complement strand
TATGTATGTATGTATGTATATATATATTGTAGATATAGTTGTGTGTGCATAATTCTATGTATATATGTATATTATGTGTGCGCACACAGAGAAAAAGGATCGAGGGAAAGGAGCGAGATAAACTGATGCATTTATTCATTATTTCATGTTTTCCAATAACGGGGACATTCTCTATCCCAACAACTTTATTTGGTGCAATTTTTAAGGGATGCTCTCATATTATTTTCATGTTAAATCCGAGTTTATCTTTCCTCTTCATTTTCTTTCCCTTTTAATTTTCTTCCTTGCACTGGTGCTTCGCTTTTTTTTTTATTTTGCTTGTTTGTTTATTGTTTATTTGTGTGTTTCCTGCTTTTTTAAATCATTTATGTTAGTCTTATAAATTTGGAAATTACGGAAAGAAATAATTTTGGCAAGACACGATTTATTGGGGGACAAAAAAAATCAATGACTTTCGGCGAAAGGAAATCGCATACTTCAGAAGCATGGGTAATCTGTTATTAATCACTCGATGTGGAGTTTGATGTAATATCGAGCAGATGATGAATATCCGAGGTAAAAAGCATAGTTCAACAATGTATAATGGATGGCATAGCGAAAAGAGAAAGCTAATTCGCCAAATGAATTACACGAAATGAAATTTTGAAAATCTTTCACTTAATGTTCATACCGAGATATTATGAATGTTTTGTTGTTGTTGTTGTTGTTGTTTATCTTAAATCGATTCTCTTCCAGTACACATATGAGTACACATAAAGCCATTCTAGTCGTGACCATCTCTTCTTTCTAGGGCAGTCTAGGCCGACAATGGATATTTCTCAAAATGCGACCAGATTTGTTTTCGTGTGAGAGTTTACGAATGCTGCATATTTATCGTATACACAATTTAAAATTTAGAGCGTAAATAATCAAAACAATATGAAACAAATTGCTATTTCATAATATATGCATTAATGTACGTGGACTTTCCTCTGTCTCCTGTTTCTGAAGAAGAACTTTGCTTGAAACGTAAAACCACTTTTCTTTCCTTCCCTGAGCGTCTGCTAATACTTTACATGTACCACGTCCTCGCGTTATTGCTTTCTGTGTTTGTTCGTTTTTTGGGAGATTTACTATATATATATATATATATATATATATATATATATAT
>NC_068982.1:156264959-156266281 GCF_001194135.2 Octopus bimaculoides | reverse complement strand
ACACACAGAATATATGTATATATATGCGTATGTGTGTGTATGTGTATATATATATATATATATATATATATATAAAGTGTGTATATATATATATATACACACACGCACACACACACACAGAGAAACTTTGTACATTTGAAGTGGGGGAGAGTATTCGAAAGAATCGGGTATTAATGCATTTTATCGATATCAGAGTGGGGCGAAAGTTAACGTGAATCTACAGGATTTCATATCGAAAGAGTGACAACCGAATTTAGTTAGCAAATAACTGAAATTGAACAGTATATGACATTAACATCATTATTCTATCATCTCTCTTTCTTCACAACCACAATAAAGTGGTTAAAATTTACAGTAGAGATGGTATAGTGAATTAACTTCCAGTATATTATTGTTATTCATATTTAACGAATCCTAAAGAAGATAAATCTAGATAGTAGTATCTGACGGGCTTTTTAATCAAACTCAAGGAATACTGCAAAATACTTCACCTGGCTTTCATTTTTGTATGGCTTATAAATAAAAGAATAGGTAATGCCCATCATTTTGTATTTTTTGTGGCTATTTTTAATTTTATTTTTTGTACATTTATTTATTTATTTTGTTATATTTTCGCCACAGGTGGTGGAAAATTGAGGAAGAATCCACGGCTCATGGACTATCTTCAGACTGCAGTCATAGACCGAATTCTTGTAGTAGAGAGAACTCTGTAAACGTAAGCGGTAGGTGATGTTGTCGTTGTTGGTAGTAGTGTTTGTAGTGGTGGTGATGGTTTTTTTTGTTGTTGGCAGTGGGGGGTGTTTAGTTGTCGGTGAGATGTGGTCCACTACATCTATAAACAAATGCATAATTCCTGTGACCATCCCTTGTTTTCAGACATACTTTATCTCAGACTACCTTATTCAATACGTATCTCCCAGTTTAAGACAGTTGAAAGTAATCTGTGGGAGATTTGGCTGTTATTTCTAGCTTTTCCAAAACAAAAACACACATAAAAGCCCCTACATTGGTTCCTTACTAAGCGGTGTAATTAGATTGTTGAGGGTCAAATCTACCACTATGAGAGGTGCAGGACCCTTGATAACCTTCATCTTAGTTTTCGCCTGCTAAATTTCACTGAAGGAGCTTTGGTCTACCTGAAGATATGGTCGAAGACACCCATTAAAATGAAGCTCAGTGGCACCGGGCTTCAACTATATGATTGCGAAATAACCTTTTTTAACGTGCCTTGCTTCATCCTAAAATCTGCAGATTCTCTTCGGCCACTAGTTTGAGAATGTGACTTTTTAAATGAGTGTTTACCTATTAAAGGTAAATTATAT
>NC_068982.1:156263682-156264617 GCF_001194135.2 Octopus bimaculoides | reverse complement strand
GACACGTGTACCCTTAACGTAGATCTCGGGGATATTCAGCGTGACACAGTGTGACAAGGCTGGCCCTTTGAAATACAGGTACAACAGAAACAAGAAGAAAGAGAGAAAGTTGTGGTGGAAGAGTACAGCAGGGTTCGCCACCATCCCCTACCGGAGCCTCGGGGAGCTTTAGGTGTTTTCGCTCAATAAACACTCACGACGCCCGGTCTGGGAATCGAAACCGCGATCCTATAACCGCGAGTCCGCTGCCCTGACCACTAGGCCATTGCGCCTCCACACTAGTTCCAATACCAACGGCAGTATAATATCACTCGCAACAGGATGTGCGGTATGTGTGTGAGTAAAATGAGGAAGGTTGGATCTAGATCCGTGAAATGTCCGCAGCTGTTTTAGAAGGGAAGGAAGGGCTGTTGGGGGAATTTTGATTTGGTGGGTGGCGGATAGGTTTTATAGGGAGCGCTGAGAATGATGGTGCTAAATCTTAAATACTTAAGGTAAAAATATAATCAGGTGGTCATGATAAGACATTTTTGATCGTACGTATCCCTGTTTGATAACTTTATTTGTCTCAATAAGTATTGCAGTATTCAAGAACTACGATTCAATAATGCACATACACTGTAGTTCGTATTATTGAGTACTTATTGCCCTGTTTGCACACACAAGTCTTCATCAATCCATACACACGCACAAACACACACACACACACACACAATACAGACACAGCAGATACACATACACAAACTGTAGGTATATATGCGTATGTGTGCGTTTACATATACATATATAAAATATATATACATATAAATTATCATTATGATATGTATGTATATATAAATTATGTATATTTTCATATACACATGTATTATATATGTCTATATATATAATGTATGTGTTTATATATATATATATATATATATATATATATATATATA
>NC_068982.1:156262951-156263672 GCF_001194135.2 Octopus bimaculoides | reverse complement strand
ATATATATATATATATATATATATATATATATATATACGTATATACACTATACATATATTCATACAAGCATATATATACACACACACATATATATACTATACATACTTCACATATATATATATATATACATATATATATTATACATACATGCATATATATATATATATATATATTGATATTGGTAGATATATGTATATACACGCGTGCACATGCACATATTCGAACATACCATCAATGTAAATATATGTATCACTCTAGAAAAACGGTATTACTTGCGGGAAATAGATTCTTGTGTTCCATAAATTGATAATATAAACCACTAGAGAAAAAGATATTATTGGTAAAAACGGCGTTGAAAACACGAAATGGAGAACAACTCGAAAAATGATGTAAACACAAAAGATTATGTAAAAAATATGCGCATCCCCAAATGAAGTGATGTTGATTTGAGAATAAGAGGATAACAGATATTATTAAAGAATACTAGTTATCATTAATGTCTGTTTGTTGGGTAGATATAATCTACACAGTCAATATTGTATTCTACACACTTTTTTTCCCCCACTCAAATCACTCAAAAGCGTGTGACTGAATACGTGTGAATTAATAAACGATGTAGATCTATATAGCAATTTCTAAACAAATCGTATAAATGTAGATATGTATATGATACTGTATACACACACACACTATATATATATATATATATATATATATATA
>NC_068982.1:156257582-156262899 GCF_001194135.2 Octopus bimaculoides | reverse complement strand
ATATACAGACACACATACATACACATGAAGTATACGAGTACGCATGACAAAAAGAATTTGTGGAAGTGCGCTTGTATGAGGACTTCCGTGTATGTTCACAGCTGTCTATATGTTTGTTCCAGTTGATGCGTGCACAGTTCATTGCGTATGTGTGAACATGTGTAAAAAATCGCAGGTATAAACATGCGCGCACACATACACGTATATTCCGAACATATTAGGACATTTTACGAATTGTTAATAAATGATTTATTTCTTAAAGTATGTATATATGGAGGTGTTTTGTGTATGTATGCGTGCGTGCGTACATACATACGTTCATACGTACATACAGGGTGTCGCCAAAATTGTATATATACTTTAACAATTCGTTTCTTTTTAGATTTGATCCGTATTATTGAATGGAGACAGACTAAGGTTTTGAACAAATGAAATTGAAATCAGTCAAAATTTAAAGACTACTTAGGAAGGAACTTCGAAAAGAGCCACTTTACCGACCCACCTTTATTCGAATTATAGCTAAGCTTGAACTGTTCAAAAGGTCCTCAAGAAACATTCTGGAAAGTTGTAGATATTGACAAGTCCCACAGAGCTGGAAAGGGGAGAAGGTATTACCAGACTTCAAGAAAATATATGCGGCAATCGAACGGTAAGACAAGAATTTCAAAATCAAGCGTCCATCGAATTCTGAAGCACTGTCATCGGCAATGTTAAATTTAAATAATAGTCCATGCTCTCAATAAAGATGATGCGGACCAAAGAGTAGAGTTTTGCCAGTAGTACTTGGCAAGATATGTAGATGGTGCACACTACTTAACAACGATTATTCGAAATGACGAGGTTACATTTAAATGAAATGGCTCGATTAACCTCCACAGTTGCACCTACTGAGGACGTGAAAATCTGCATATTACTGGGAACAACATGAATTACAATTATTTAACAGGAATTACAATCAAATACTAGGATTACAATCATTAGAAGAAGGATTAATTGGACCACATTTTTCAACGGCACTGTTACTGATCCTATTTACTTGAACTTACTGCAACAATTTGCCTTGCCAAATATTTAGAATATGGATTTTAAAATATGCAGTGTTAGTTCCAGTAATATTGGCAACTTCACGCTACAATAGTAATATAAGGGCCTACCTTGATTGAGATTCGCCAAACAAGTGTATTGAACGAAGTTCAGTAGAACGTCCTCTGCGTTCGCCATACTTCCCACACCCTAGGCTTACTGTTATGGGCTTAAAAGTTAAAGTTTGCAGTATAAAACCACCAACAGTTGGCGAAGTGAGGACTGTCATCGAACGGGGAAGCACACAATTATCGAACGAAATGTTTCACAATGTTTGCGATTTAAATGCTTCGTGTTATCAACAGTGCCTGAACCATAACGTTCATGAGTTTGAAAACAAGAGTTCATAAAAAATTGAATTCTGTCTGTAGATGTTTGTTCCTCTGCTTCAATTGTAAGAGTGGGATTAGTGGCTGTAGTGGAAGCAATAGAAGTTCTAGGGATTCTAGCAACAGCAGTAGAAGTCATAATATTAGTGGTTGCTGTAGTCACCAAAAATCCAGGCTTACAACATGATATTTCAAAATATTGACACTGAAAAAGGATCCTAAGCTGAACCAAATCCATCAAAGATCATTATAAAAATCAAAACATCCTAAATCAATGAAAAAGTCTTCACAAAATAACAACAGGAACAACTATAAAAAATACAGAAGATCCAACTGTGATATATATTTGAGCCTAACATAGGGATTGCAAATCCATTTTAAATAAGGACAACTCTTCACAATAAAAAAAGAACAAATAACTTCGCCTGAACATCTCAAAACAAATTAGAAATTACATACTCAGTCTGTAGTGAGAAATACATGGAGGAAACCAGGATGTCGTTAAGAAATCATATAACTCTGCAAACTAAAATATTGGAATATAGAAAAATAGAACTCAATGAACATGTAGAAACATGTTCCGGTAGAAAAACAACCAAATTTTTCGTTCTTCCCCTTCAATGAATTTGCCGACTGCACGTCAACAAAAGAAAGAACTTTCATAACTAAATACCGATCACTTCCAAACCACAGTGGGGTAAAAAAAGACAACGGCAAATACTGAAACCACTAATACTACTGATGCTGAAGCTGCTACGACTAAAACTTGTACTACTTTTGCTAATACCAGTACTACTTATACTACAAGTTACTCCCAGTATGACTATAGCTTCTAGCACTTCTATCATTTCTACTATAACAACTACTGCCTAAGCTGCTACAGCTGCTTCTACTAATGAGATTAATACAGCCACTACTACTACCGTGGCCATTACATTGGTGCTGCTGCTACAAGAAAACACTCTTTAATACGAATATTGCTTATAAGGAGCAAAAGAAAACTGCCACTGATAAAATTGTTACTCAGAATTAAGCCAATAACCAGTACCATGTGGATATGAAATGATACCATGAAAGATTGATGCATTTTATTTCAATCTATTTTCTCTCCTCTCAGAGTGTAAATAAAATCAATTTGAAAACGATTGAAACCGGTAGCACATTTTCATGAAATACAACCATTTTCTTCCGATTCTTCATGATAAAGTTCTGGGAGCTTTTTACTTCTTTTTTAAGATACATATAGACATACATGCATTCTTCTCTACATACATGCACATTTGCATACATACTTTCGTCCATGTATACAGATTACATATATAAAGTGTTTATATATGTATTTGCATTGTTACATGTATTCAAGCATACGTATAAAAGTCATTTCTGAACATTAAACATCATATACACATGCATATAAATATACATATATCTATGCAAATATATACACATGCACACATACATATGTACATCCATATATCCATTCATAAATAATTGCTTTCGTACATGCATACATATACATTATTTGTGAACATAAAACATCTTTTATGAAGCGATTATACTAAATAACAAAATTAATGATATTTCCCTATATATAATACTGCACTGTGCCGTCTGACTTGCCCTTTCTTTCTCTTTGCACTCAATTTTATTTTCTCGGCAATTTCGATTTTAATCGTTTACATATCACACTGTGATTTTGTTGTATACCAGTAAAAACATTTTATTCAGCATGATTGTCGTATTTAGATTTCAATAACAATAATCCGCACATAGTTTGTCTTCATACTGTATAAGGGGCCATTCTCTGAAACGTTTGGCAATCTTCCTCGTGCCCAGCTTGTATGCTTGCATACGAATTAATGATGGGTGGTCGTTTGTGTTTCTGTTGAACAGACCAACTTTATTTGTTATAAGGCCACTAATTCAGTGTTATTGTCAATTTCTCTCAATTTTAGCCCCATACTCGGCTTGAAAAATATTAATAAAAGACACGGGGAGAGTATGGCGTGCTTAATAAAGCTAACAACAAGTTCAACGTGAAGAATGTTCTGGCAGATAACCGCCATTGCGGCCGGCCACGCGCTCCCAGCTAACTTTGTTACGGCAATGTTGGAACATCAATTTTGCTCTACGCTTGCCAATGACAAGATGTATTCTAGAGCTATTATACACTCATTACGCTAATCCACAACAAAAGCAAATGGCTTCTTTTCAAATATTTAAGATGTTTCTCACTCTTTCATTCTTTTCTTGGCTAACCTTTTTGTTCTTTCTGTATGTCAACCCCACTCTATTCTCTCTTTGTCTCTCAGTATATTTTCCTATGTCTCTCTTTTTTTCTCTCTTCTATCTCCAGCTTAGCCATTCCGTTCTTCAATTATCTGCACTGCTCTTTTTCTTTCTCTCCCTCTCGCTTTCTCTCTCCCTCTCTCTTTCTCTTTTCCTATAAGTTAATAACTCCTGCTGTATCTAACTAATATGAATAGGTTTCTTCAGTTTCTGATTTTTCCCTACCCACTTTTTTCTCTCCGTTTTCTTCTTATTAAATCTTTTTCCTTCTCTCTTCTACTTCTTTCACATTCTTCTTCTCATTCTTTTTTTGTCTCTATTGTTAATTTACTCTTTTGATTATTTTATTTTTGATTATTACCCTTTCCTAAACATTCCCTTTCGCTTTTTTTATCTGACTCTCTCACTTTCTCCCTCTCTGTTTTCTTCACCTCTTTCTCTCTTGCTACTTTTCCCTTTATTTTGGCTTCCATTTTTCTTTCTCTAACAGTTCGTTTATCTTAATATAACTTTCTCGCTCATTCCTTTTGCTCCCCTTTCTCACTGTTACCATTTCTCTTTCATTTTCCCTATAGCTATCATATTTTCTTTCTCCTTTACTTTCTCTTTCTAACTCTCTTTCCCATGCCTCACACACTCTCTTGTTTTATCAGTCTCTCTGTCTTCCTCTCTCTTTCGCTCTCTCTCTCTCTCTCTCTCTATCTCTCTCTCTCTCTCTCTCTCTCTCTCTCTCACTCACAAACACACTCTATCTTTTTCTCTTTCTTTCAATCTCCTTCTATCACATACTTCGGTTTCTCCCTTTACTACTGCCTCCATCTGTCTCACTATTTCTATGGTTAACTTAAACTTTCTCTTTCAGCATCACGGCTTTCACCGATTACTCTGTTCTTCCTTCCCTTATCTCACAATTTCTCTCTCTCTCTCTCTCCCTCTCCTCTTCTCTCTCACTTCCTTTCTATGCCACTCTTTCTGTTTCCCCTATTTTGCTTATATTCACACACACACATTAACACCATTACACCAATCAGCTTCTCTGCTGTCGTCTGTTATCAATAGTTTATTTTCTCTCTCAACAAGATGGCCAGTTTAAAACGTCTGCCAAATATATTTCTATGGCTAAATCTGTTCCATTTATTCTTTGTCTTACTGTATCGTCCTTAATTTTTTTTATTGCTTTTATACTTCTTCCTTTTATCGAATTGTACACCATTTATTCAGTCTCTCTCTGTCTTTATCCCTCCTCCACTTCGCTCTCTCTCTCTCTCTCTCTCTCTCTCTCTCTCTCTCTCTCTCTCTCTCTCTCTCTCTCACTTTCTCTTTCTGTTTTTCTAAGTTCTCTATCTCATCCATGCATATACAGACACGCATACACACACACGCCCGCCCACACATACGTACGTATGTATGTGTGTATGTATATGTATATATGTATGTATGTATGTATGTATGTATGTTGTCTATAGAGATAGATTCATGTATATATATATGTATTTATATATATTATGTTTCTGTCTTTCACTTTCTCTCTTTCTCGGTCTCTTTCTCACCCTACCATTCCTCTTCTCTCTAGCTCTCTTTTTCTCTCTCTCTCTCTCTCTCTCTCTCTCTCTTTT
>NC_068982.1:156255475-156257564 GCF_001194135.2 Octopus bimaculoides | reverse complement strand
TCTCTCTCTCTCTCTCTCTCTCTCTCTCTCTCTCTCTCTCTCTCTCTCTCTCTCTCTCTCTCTCTCATTCTCTCTCACCTACTCTCTCAATCACTTTGACTTTCCGACTTTTATTTCATTCTGCTCTTTCATAATGAACACAATATACCGCCGATTCCCAATTGTCATATTCTCAATATACGATCTAACATCAATCTAACTAATACCTCTTCCATTTGCCTTTCTCCGGCTCCTCCTTCCTGTCCTTCTTTAGATTGTCTTCGTTTCCTTGGATTATTTGGTCAGATTTACCATAACAGTTCTTTGTTTCATTCTTTGTTTTTGGATGTGACATAGGCCGTCGTCTTCATAAACGGAAGGACAGCAACTTTTCGTATTCCAAATCAGAAATGACTTGATTGATTTAGCGAAACACATCTGTGGATAAATTATATATTTTCTATAAATCGTCTCAATTTTGAATATTTTTCAATATAATTTCGACATATATACGTGTGTATGCATATATGTATGTATATATGTATGTATGTATGTATGTATGTATGTATGTATGTATGTATGTATGTATGCATCTATGTATGTATGTATGCATGCATGCATGCATGTATTATGAAGTCTGGCTGCTTATATTTATACGCATATGTACTCAGACATATATATATATATATATAGATAGATAGATAGATAGATAGATAGATAGATAGATAGATATCAGTTGAGGGTATATATGCTAGTATTCTATATAATAAATGATATATCGTCTGCCAAGTTCCTCTTTTTTGTTTTAAGACAACTCATTGAAAGAATTTAAATAATAAATATTGTTTATCACATAGATTTTGGTACTGAATCAGTGAATGAAATCAACACAGTATTTGACTGATATTTTTGTTACCTTGCTTTGCAAGTGCCTCGTATAGGGATCGAATTCTGAATCACATATTTTGCAAAGTCAACTTCTTGATCACACAAACATGGTTGCGTGATCACAGCTTCTATAACAATGCATGGAATAAACAATGCATTGATCTATTTGTCTATAACCATGATTGAGCTTACGAGGGGAGATGAATGGATTATATTTCCTAGACCCGAAGTAGCCAAATTGAAGTTGATTGAGAATTTTAGGTACAAATTTAAGTGTAATTTATTATATCTTAAATGCTCTCGAATTTCATAAAATATTCCTTGTTTACGTTAACTCCTGAGAAAGAAATACATTTGGTTAGGTTGATGTATTCAGTAAACATCTGTCTACATTCATATCTATAAATAGTAATGTTTGTTGCCACATTTACATAGCTGTCCCATGCAGAACAATGTTACTACATTTTAACCCTAGGAAAACATTTTTTCCAGCTGGTTAACGACGGCACACAACATGTGTCTGTTATATTGCGAGTAAGGGAATAGACCACTCCCTTTCCAGCAGCTGGAAAACATGTTTTCCTTGGGTTAAAATGTTGTAACATCGTTCTGCATGGAACAGCCATGTAAAAGTGGCAACAAACATTACTGTTTAGTACTGTTACTACAGCAATTTCTTTCAGAGATTTTAAAACCAGCTACACACACACACACACACACACACACACACACACACACACACACATACATATATGTGTGTGTGTCTTCATGTATTTTTTGTAAGAATCTTGAAAGACAAAAATGGAATAGAACAGAAAGTGATTGAAGAGAACACGGGATGTTTGGCGAAAAATCTTTGACACACTAATAAACTAAAGATAATAATAATAATAAAATTAAAGTGAAGATCAAATAAATAGTCCATGTATTATGTATGTGTGCGCGTGCATGTGTGTATATATTATGTATGTATACGTATTGTATGTATGTATGTATGTTTGTATGTATATATGAATATGTATATAAGTGTTGATTTTTCAGAAGCTGTAGGTTACAGGGCTCAGTACAAGTGTAGAGTATTGTTTAATACCCTATAATTGAAAGGCTCCCATTTCCAGTACTGTAAGTTATTCGTTTCCGACCATTAACTGGTAAACCAAGCTTGCTTTCAGTTTGTTTTTTTTATTTTATTTTAAATATGACAGTTTGAAGAAAACACGTG
>NC_068982.1:156248127-156255098 GCF_001194135.2 Octopus bimaculoides | reverse complement strand
TATATATATATATATATATCAATATGTATATTTTATATTTGCATATGCATATATACACATAATATACATGCACACACATACGCACACACAAACTCAAACAAGCGCCCAGACACTCAAACACGTGCCCTCCACACATGAACGCACGCATGCTTGTGCACACTTATATATATAAATATATATATATATATATGTGTATGTATGTATGTATGTATGTATATATATAGTCTTCTGAATGGATAAGTTAAAGGAAAGTTTTAAATAGAAAGTACCAGAATAAAATACACAATATACAATCCAGTTATGCTAAAATATTGAAGAAACAAATATATTTGATATAACGAAGAAAAATTTCGAAATGAACAGTATGAGTTCAAATTTATATTCTTGTTCAACGTAATAAGTACAATAAAGCTATTTGAAATTGTTAAGTTTTAAAAAAATCTATAATCGATATTTCAGTTACATTCCTTGATGCATAATAAACTTATTTGATGTGTTGCCGTATTTTGAACAAAGACAATTTTGAACTGTACAAAGCCTTGATGTCTCTTGTTCTTTCTCTGTAAAATTCTTCATAACTCACTTAAAGATATACATATCTCATAAAGCGGCATTTTTCAAATTGAAACAACAGAAAAAGGAGCAAATTTTAACCGATGTGGTATTTACCTAAATGCCTTCCAGCGAATCGAAGAGAAAATTTACCGTCGAAAACGCTACAGAAAATTCTATGCCCTCAGTAACGTAGTGAATAACGAATTTAAAGCTTTTCTTTATTCGTTTGCTTTATCGAAATCCTGGAGGTTTTTCCTTGTCTTTAAAATGTCCGTTTCTTCGTAGATTTTCGTAATCTGTAAAGAATATTTCAGACTGACTGTGAAACCAGCAATGTTCTTTTGCTTATGGCAGACAATGAGTCATTTGAAAACCGTTGAGAGAGAATTGAAATAAGAAAATATAAAGAGGTGAAAGACTATATCGTATTAATGATGAAATAATTCTTAGATTCCATTTCATACGTTTTAATAATTGATTGCTCCAGGCTTAACATGGAAATAATCTTTGAAATCAAATATATTTCTTTGACCGGATCAAGCAATTCCTTATCCCAAACAAAGCAAAAAGAAGAAAAAATTGAAAAAGAATGAATGTAAGAAAGATCGAGTTAATAGTCTAACACACTTTAAACCTTGTGGGTGTAATGTGTGGCTTAGTCGGTAGCTCTTTGCAAACAAATAACATAATATTTAGTTAAGTTTTGCGATCAAATCACACTGGAGTCAATTTAACTTTGGTTTCTTCGGAGAAAAATAAAACTTTGGTAACGAGGCAACCTCTATGTATGCTAGAAATAACGGTCAGATATTTCTCATATCACTCCATCGTCTTAAAACATAATCTCATTAAGACGCCTTTCATTCTACGTTTCCTCGTTTTACCACGGATGAGCTGAGCAAACGGCAGTAACGGTATTATTGAAGATTCGATTAAAAGGGTTAGACATATCCCCTAAAATTGCGAAGTATAGTTGAGTATAGAACTATCAGAGACGTTTTCTGTCTTGTTATAATGGTTTATGCCATAAACCATAGATTTTATGGTATACCTCGATAATAAGATATGATACAATATTCTTTTCTACTCTAGGCACAAGGCCCGAAATTTTGGGGGAGGAGGTCAGTCGATTAGATCGATCTCAGTACGCAACTGGCACTTAATTTAGCGACTCCGAAAGAATGAAATGCAAAGTCGACTTCGGCGGAATTTATATATATATATATATATATATATATTCTTTTACTTATTTCAGTCATTTGACTGTGGCTACGCTGGAGCACCACCTTTAGTCGAACAAATCGACTCCAGGATTTATTCTTTGTAAGCCTAGTACTTATTCCTACCACACAGCCACTCCTGCGCCTATACCTATAAATTAATAATTATATATATAATTACATAAATGTATAAATATCTGTGATTATGTTTCTTCGAATATTGTGCTAAGGATGGGAAATAAGCTATTTTTACTGCTTTAATCCCGAAATTAGACCCAATACACAATTTACTGTGAAGTTTTATTTTGTACTTTTCATTTGCTCTGTCACAAACCGTGTTTTTGTAGGAGTTATCACAATGGCTTTTTGGCGCCTCTGGAGTCTTCTTTCAGCATGTTGGAGAAGGTTATTTCCCGACCCCTTTAATATAATTATATAATTATAATTACTAATTTTAATATATAATTTACCTATTAGGTTTTATCTCATGCCGGCCACTCGAAAGAATCAATAACATGGTTTTATCCTGATTTCTATTAAGTATATATATATATACATATATATCTGTAAAAAATATGTGACACTTATTCGGTAGCCATGATAAAACTTCGAGTTTCAGATGCCGGGGTAGGAACCCACGCCAACATCTCTTCAGTTTTCCGGCCATTGAAAATTCCTGTGAAAAATGACCGTTAAACAAAGGGAAATTACTGTGTGGTTGACCGTTATTAAGACAAAAGAGCTATAGACCCTAAGGGGAGGAGGTAAAAGTAAGGGAGTAAAATAGTCTATAGTGTTCGCGTAAGCGCACCAATCCGTATATGTATATACTAAACCACCCTCGCTTGAAACACACACATGCTCACCCATATACTCACCAAAACTATACATATATGTACATATCCATTTTCAAGCTGAAAAAGCAGATTAAGCAGATAGGTCAATAGAAGGGTTAGTTATAAGGAAGAATAACAGACAACAAAAATATCAAAAGGTTTGAGAATGTTTATTAAATAGTATTTGCTACAAAATCAACATTGAGAACAATAGCTTAACATGTTCTGAGTATCTTGTTAGTGAACCGACTTCTACAATGTTTTTGCTTCTAAAATATTTAGTGACATAAGGAGTTTATATGAAAAAGAAATATTTAACTTTCTAAGTAAGTATGCTTGCGTGGTTATAGACGCCAGTTCTGTATATATATCTAGAGGAGACAAAAATGTCTATGAAAATATTTCATATATTTATATGTTGTGTTTATTATATATTCGAAACATTGGTTAAAAAGTATGATTCATAAATGACAAATATAAATTTCTTATGAATCTGTTTGCTAAGAACGGTTGGATTATTCAATTCCAGAAATTTCTTGGATATGTAATATAAAATTTAATGGAAAGATAAAATTACTTCAGAGTAATTAGACAGAAGTATTACTTATGGTAATATTATTTTCAAATTTTGGCAAAAAGTCAGTAATTTTGAGGGAAGCGGGTAAGTTGATTACATCAACCTTGATGCTCAACTGATACTTATTTTATCGAATCCGAATGGATGAAAGGCCAAATTGATCTCGGCAGAATTTTAACTCAAAACATGAAAACTGACTAAATGCCGCTATGTGTTTTGTCTGTCCAGCTAGCCACCTTATTTACTTATAGCAATATTTCAAACTCGCAAATGTAGCATTGATGACATGACTGCTACTACATACATATCGGAAATAGTGCTAAATGATTAAATGCAAAAACTGTATAAAAGATATATAAAAACGGAAATATGGAAACAATGAAACTTAGACTACCTGTGCCTTATGTGAAAAAAAAAATAAGAGAATAATATAATTTTTTCTCTCTTGTCTTTTACTTGTTTCAGTCATAAGATTGCGACCATGCGGGAGCACCGTCTTGAGGAATTTTAGTTGAAGAAATCGACCTCAATACTTTTAAGCCCAGTACTTATTCTATCGGTCTACATTTTCGAACCGCTATCTTACAGGGACATTAAATACATCAACCAGCGTTGGTGGGGTGGGGGGGGGGGGTTCAAACACACACACACACACATAATCCATATAACTGGTCATCTGTACCAATTTTGGTTTCGATGCCATCTCATTCAAAGATTCAATGTGAAAATTTATGTTGTAATTGCGGTTTCATACATTATAGTGACACGTCTTTAAGCCTGTATCAAAGGTGTGCTCTTACATCGTGCTCATTGTGCACGTCCAAATGTGCGTATATTATATAATTTTCTTTATACCGAAGTATTTGTAATAATTTATATCATTAAAAGCTAAGCTACTATTCTCAATTGCATTGTTGTAAACAATTGTGAGCAGTGATAAAGCTTGTAATCAATAAGAAACTTCGTTACTAAACATATAATTCATTATTGATAAGCTGTTCTCTAAACAAAAGGATTATAGTCTATTCAAATCGTTGGTTAAATGTATGTGGAATCAACATAATAGTAGAGTAGATATCAATCATGAATAAATCAACGCTTTTCTCTTGTAAAATAGTGAGAGGATTTTCGTCTAAAGCAGTGATTCTCAACTGAGGTCCATAAAAGATCTTGTTGTTAAAATGTATGTAAATAAATTGCTTATACTTCTGCAATACAGAAAATGTTTTAATTTTTTTATACAATTTCTAACATTTAATCATAAAAATACAGTAGGATTTTTGTTATACGCAATGAATCGCTAGGCAAAAAATGGTTTAGAATCACTGCTCTGAAGGAAAGGATTTGTTTTGTGTATTTCTTAAATATACATGTAGTTTACTATACATATACATATGTTGTCGAAAAATAAAAGCTCTTTCTTATTCAGCAACAAAACAAAATCATGTCCTTTGTGAAATGCATGCTAAGACAAAATAAGACTGATGAACATGCACAACAACACAATAAAAGCAAACACACACTCCTAAAATTCATACATACATATATATATGTGTGTGTGTGTGTGTGTGTGTGTGTTCCAAAATTATATAGAAGTACAACAAACGGACCAAAAGGAGAAATATCATTAATTTTGACCATGCGAATAAGGAATCTTTCTTATCCGACAGTTAATATTATTAGTGTGTGTGTGTGTGTGTGTGTGTGTGTGTGTGTGTGTGTGTGTGTGTGTGTGTGTGTGTGTGTGTTTGTGTGTGTGTGTGTGTGTGTGTGTGTGTGTGCGTGCGTGTGTGTACGCATGTGTGTGTACGCATGTGTGTGTGTATTTAGGTATACATGTGTGTAAATATGTACACCTATACATATAATTTAATAGTTAAAGGTTAAATGCTATACGTGTACGCCTGTAGGATTTTCTCAAGTATACATATTAAAGAATTCCTAAGGAGAAATAAAATGTACCAGGGTAGCATTTAACCTTTATACCAAATTATGTATATGTGTGTGTATGTGTGAGAGAGAGAAAATGTGAGTGTGTGTGTATGTGTGTATGTATGTGTGTGTAAGAACACAAGTGCAGTTTAAAAATTCACAACAGCTCTTTCAGCTGCATCTTTCATTGAGAAATGCTTCGATTACTTCGATTGCATCATGGAAATAATGTGCCCTCGTCAAGTGATTTTGGATCTTTTTAAAACGGGGGCCACATTTTTCATTAACGAAACACTTTGAAACTTGGAACACTGGTAGAATGTGTCATATAAAACATCTTTTTCTCTTAGTCTTAAAAAAAAAAAAGAAATCCCTAAGTTATTCCATGTTAAAGTTGTCGTATTTCTGTAATTTCAACCAATCACTGACGTCCATTCAGCCGATATACATTAAGTGCCGACGATTCTGAAACAATTCTATCAGTGATAGGGTTAGGGTTAGAGTTAGGGTTAGGGTTAGGGTTAGAGTAAAACAGCAGATTTAAAAAGAAAAAAGCAAATAAAACGAAGAAAAAAAAAGAAAATGAAAAAAGCAAATAAAACGAAGCTATGGCTTAATCAGCCAAAGGAGTAAATGTAAACAACTGAATACTTGTCAGTGATTGGTTGAAATTATCGAAATAAGACAATTTTTTACATGAAATAAATTCGAATACAAAAATATTTTTCTGTTCTATAACACAAAATAGATAAGTATACGAAGTTTGAAAGTCTTTCGGTAAGTAAAACATTAATGAAAAATGTGGCCCCCGTTTTAAAAAAGATCCGTGATTTTAAGCAAATAATAATATAGATGTATAGAGAATTTGAGTTGACCAGTTTGCTAAGTCTTTAGCGAGGCGAATGAATTTACTAATAGCACACTTCAATTGAAGGGTATATCAGTAACATTCTAAAGACAGAGATCAGAAACTCTAAAATTTCACAAATCTTTATCACAATTATTTATGGGTCCAGTAGGGACAATAGTTGGACACTCTATTAAATAATGAAAAGAAAACACGGAAAGAAAGAAGTGTGACAAAGAATTATTATTTTAATGCTTTACTATAAATGATACGTATATTACACATACACACATGTACGTACGTTCACACATTCACACATACACACACACATACCAGTTTAACAATGAATTGACTTATATATGTACATACAAAAAATACATTTAAAAATCACCTATATACATACTCATGTGTACCTGTATACCCATGCATATACAAACACACACACAAATACACATACTCACACATATATACCTATACATATATATATAAACATACATATACACACATACACATACATACATACACACATTTATAACTTTCTACACGTACTCACACGAAAATAGATTTGGTTTATATGTATGTACATATAAACGTATGTATTTCCCAATGATACATTCCTCGTTCTAAGTACTACTCACAAATATCCACATACATATATACATACATAAATACACATGCATACATACAAACACACACATATGCATATATATATATATATATATATATATATGTGTGTGTGTGAGAAAGTTGGTATGTGAAAGCACGTGGTTGGATGTATAAAAGATAATAAGAGTGAAAAAACTACAGAAGGCTTGTGTTACATGGTTAAAGTATATATTTAAATTATGTCAGAAAAATGTTAGAAAAATGTTAGAAAAATGTTAGAAAATCTTTTTGGTATATAAACATTGTATTTTGAGAAATTTCTCAAAATACAATGTTTATATACCAAAAAGATTTTATAACATTTTTATAACATTTTTATAACATTTTTCTGACATAAT
>NC_068982.1:156246311-156246780 GCF_001194135.2 Octopus bimaculoides | reverse complement strand
TAAAGATATTACAATGTATATTACAATGGATATTACAATGGACAATACCAAGTGGACTCTCACTTTTTATCTCTCATGTTTCTCCCTCTTTTACTTTTTTCTTGGTGACTTCTTTGTGATATAATACTTGGGAAAGAATATATTTGCGGCTGAAGATAGCTTTATACCATCCTGTCTATCAATTATATACCAATATAATGATGCAACGACTATAAAGCTTGGAACACGTGTACCGAGGAATCCTTTGTGTTCTGTTTTAATTTTTACGTTTTTAATTTATATATATGTATATTTATTTATTTATTTATTTATGTGTTTCAGCCAAGTGGCTGCGGTCATGCTGGTGCACCACCGTATATATGTGTATATATATATGTATATATATATATAATAATACAAAGAATATATATACATGTATACACACATATATGTACATACTTACATCTATGTATCTGTAAGTATATATATA
>NC_068982.1:156240798-156246164 GCF_001194135.2 Octopus bimaculoides | reverse complement strand
ATATATGTATATATATATATATATTTATCAGTATATATACATGTATGTATGTTTTATATATATATATATATATATATATATATATGAGTATCTTTGTCTGCATGTACTCAAATACATTGAACCTACTACGCGACTGTAGGTATTCGTATGTCAAGGTGAATATATTACATAATCATTAAACTCAGTAAATATGGCGTTTGGATTTTATACATGATTCCAGATTTACTCTTCCCTTAATTAAATATTCTTCCCTTAATGAAGACCACTCTTGTCTCATATTGATACAAAGCTCAGTTCTTACCAGATTATCATCTCTTCTGTTGTATGAATAGGGGGATCGCTGTCGACGGAAAAGTTTATAATAAAACTATGTTTTTTCACAAATTACGCTCTGTACATCGGAGAGTCTCACTAAAAGTCTATTGCGTAATTGTAAATTCTCAAGTCAAATAAATAGGAAAATGAAACACGGAAACTAAGATTGGTGAGTAGGATAAGAACGTATTCATGAATGATCGATTATCGTTCGCGCTAAAGCACTGGACTCTGCTTAATGAAATTGTCCCGGGTTTTGTCGTTCTGAATTCAAATCCCGCCGAGATCAATTTGCTTCAAATCTTCTCAGATTGACAATTAACAAAATAAGATATCAGTGAAGTAAGGGGTCGACCTTACTTTTTGTTCCTCTCTCCTCCCTTTTCCATCTTAGAATACGCGTTGCTGTAAGAAGCAGCGAGCGTGCAAGTCAAAGTTTTCTTTTCCACCAAGACATTTATTTTCATTCTGAAAAAAAATTTGCCACGAAGATTGTTGCAGAACATAACATGTAGTGATTATCATGGTGAACGTAATACAACTTGTGTCAAAAATTCGTTATACTTTGGATGAAAATATCGCTACATTATATTCACTTTTAAAAAAACATGTAGCAATATTATCTTTTACTCTTTCAAGCCATTAGTCGATGTAAATGCTGTGGTGTATATATATTAAATTTACACTTTGTTGCGGCCTCTTCAATGCCAGGAAAGGGAAATGAGTTGCTTGTCCCTCATCATCTTCATCATCATCATTATCTCCACCAGCACCAGCACCAGCATCACCAACACTAAAAACAACGCCATAAATGCCACCAACAACAACACCATACTTTCAACTGTTTTATATGAGTCTCTACAGCAGCATCGGGTGACTCTCTTACCTCTGAGGTCTATACAGCATCGACTCTTAACTGTGTAGAATTTTAAAATTGTAGCTATTAAAATACTTATTTTTCACAGAGATGAAGAGAAGGGTGATCTTATTGAGGATTATAATGGCACCAGTATATGACTGATATTTTATTTTATTGAATCCCTTGTCGGATAAAATATTTTTTTTAATTTATAATATAAACAACATAAATAAATTTCGCAAGACATTCTGTTCACCACTTCCAGCTTCGAGCATTCACAGAGGATAATAAAAGCGACCAAATATTTTGAAAGTAGTCAGTTTTTGTTAATTCTATTCTTTCTATTTGGATAATAAATGTTCATTGGTTGTATCATATATTGCATTACGACAACGATACTCGTTTATTTCATTTGCAGTGTTAATATTTAAACTTTAGTCGATTTATATTAATATTTGAAGTATTATGCTATAAATGACTCAATTGAAAAATTTAATTAAATTTGGTCAAAATGACATTCAGTTAATTAAACCCAAATGAATTTCATTGGACCAGAATCCCTTTAATTAAACTGATATATTATATATTTGTGTTAAGCTAATTATTATACAACAGATTATAACATTCCAGTGATATTATTGTTAAAATTAATTCACATTTGAGAGAAATTAATTTCGTCGTCATCATCAAGATGCTTCTAAGATGTTATTCTCTCTGTCTCTCTCACTTGAATGCTCTTAAATCTAAATTGTATGTCCTCAGAGAGAATTTATACATCAATTTGGTTTCCTTCCCAATCAGAGCCCATCAAGCCTTTTTCGAAAAATCAGTATATTCTCAGAGGAGTAATTATATAATTATGTGTTAAAACATGTTCATAATATCTGTCAAAAATATGTGGAGAGATAGAAACCATATAAGCGACTGCTTTACATATTGAGAGAATGTTTCCATGAGTTTTCTCATATTTGTTTACTAAGTTTATTCATTGGATTGTCACCCTCATGCTCGAGCGTTCACTTGCAAGGTTTTAGTTGATTATATCAACCAATGCACTTTGAATTGTATCTGTTATTTGTTTTATCGACCTTGGAATAAAGGGAGACTGTAAAAGTAACCTGGATGGAATTTAAATTCACAATGTAAAGAATGATCACGAAATGTCGCAAGGTATTTGGTCGGAAGCTCTAACGAATCCGTCAATTCACTGCTCTCATGAAATTCTGTTTGTCACTCTACAGATTCAGTCTGTTTATTACATGACGCTTCTGCGACATTCTGCAGATCCTTCTAAGCTATTTTACTCCATTCAATCATATGTTCAAGTTTCCCCTGCTTATTGATATAACATTATCAAATTTAGACATGAAATGTGTGCCCTGATCTGACATAGTTTGATCCATTTTACACACTTCCTTTACTTTCAAATATCATCAAATAAATTACTTCAAATATTACGATACATTTAATGGTTGCACAATAATTTAGTCACATTCAACGCTATAAGAATAACATAAGTGGTAGACCTAACTTGGTGTCCTGTTTAACAACGTCACCACGTCTTTTGGTATTTTTAACTAATTTGAATCTGTTTCAAAGTATGCTTCGTCCCTTCACGCTTTTCCGACAGAAACTGGACTACAGGCGTTCAGTCTGGTTATCAGGAGGATCAAAGACACTATTCTGTCTTCTCAAATGTTTTTATATAAAAAAAGAATAACTGATGAAATTAGTAATAGACATTTGATTATATTTTTTACTTATGATAATAAAGGGTGACCACTGAAAGACTGAATGATATAAAACTAAAATATCTTTTACAAACATGGTTTTTTAAATTTTTATCTTATTTTAAAATCCAGTTTCAAAACATTTAGCTCAATGCGGAACAGAGATACTAATAAATAAATAAATAAACAGATAAAGCACTAAACACTCGATTTATAAACATATTCAAAATAAGGAATGGGAACAAAGCGTTGATTTAATAATAGTTGTTTGATATAACTCCATGAGTAAGCATTGTTCAGGTACTATACGAGAGCGCGCAAATCGGACAACCCTAGATGACAGTAGTACCATACCTGTAGAATTTATCTGCAACTGACAGCACTCCCGTGTAGCACTGCCAGACCAAAGACTTTTGAAACATGTTTGAGATCTCCGATCTAAAATCCTTCACAAGAGACTATTTACTCTATAATCGTCAATATCAAGAATTATTCCCAGGCAAGGCACTCACACCCTTCATTATTTCTCTATAGAATAATAATGTAAACGTTCCTTGTGCTGAAAGATGAGATTCCTTGGCTTTTCACTGCAGTAACTTGTGCGCTTATGGTGACGATGGCAGTGAGGATGCAGTGAATATGTATAACTGCGTTTCAGCTCTCCATGGATCTACGACCGGTAGAGCTGTAACAACAGTAACAATAAAGCAGCCATGAGCTTCACCCCTCAGCATTTGTTTCCACTCTCTGCACTTTGGGTTCAAACCCTGTTCCGTTGGCTTCCAGATCTGTGAGAATATCGAACCGGATGCCGCACGTTATTTGTTCAGGTTTAATACATTCTAAGTGCAAATCCCCACCTCCCACCATGGCCTATTTGGGTAGATGTCTTAATTTGTCAGATACCCGGGGTGCCACCACCTGGCACCCCGGGTATCTGAGCACATTGGATAACATGGGTATCTTATGGGATTCCAGTGTGCTGCAAGAATTCCGAATAGATCTCCGGTCTATCTTTTATCTTTCATCTGTTTCAGCCATTGAACTGCAGCCATGCTGAGGCACCGCCTCGAAGATACCTTTTCACTCGCGCCCACTAATGTCAGAAGTCCTGTAATGAGTCATGGCCACTGCCTTTTCTCCTCACTGAAAGATAGTAATAAATATCATGGAGTTGGTTTCACTTTGTTCATGGTATAAAGTTTGTAACTCTCAATTTTTCTTTTCACACTGAAAATATCTCATCTGTAATCTTTTTAATCTTATGATAAAGAATGATGTATAGCTTTTTAACATAGAAGGTTACTGGAAGTGTTTAATAGCCTATATCCAAAGAATATAGTTCGAAAGAACAATATTCTTTGGTTATAAATGGTCTTTCATATTAAATACGACAGTCATTTGAGCATCGTTTGAAATGTTTTAGATGAAAAAGTAGTTCGGTACTTTGAAGATGTATTAATCATCTTTAGTATCGTGACTCGGAAGCAAGTTCATGTCTTGAAGCATTGCCGAAGCTAACGGGAATCTATCAGTTGATAGTGATAACATTTATACGTTTACATACATATTTCATGAACACGTTCAATAACATAATTAAAGTCGCAGTTTTGTGTTCCTTAATTTTTACTTAACATTCTCCAGAGATTTATCTAGCTTCGCGTTATAATTCGTCCCTATATATGGGTTTTCTATATTTAAATTCAAGATTTAGACGAATCTTATTACCTTTCAGTTAATGTTATGTGTTACAACAGGAAAATATAAATTCTGCTTTCGCTTTCAAATAACAAATATCTATCTAAATCTATTTTACAAATTTATATAAAAAAATTTCCCCATTTATTTCTCTCATCTTACTTCATGAAAAAATGTCTGGCTAATAGTGCTTGAAATTATCTGTGAATCTATTGGAAGATCCAGTCAAAAAAACAAAATGGTAAAATCCATTGACACTTGTGCTTTACGGTTTCTACCCTAACGTATATATTCTTGTTTTTTTTTTTGAGACGCGTAAAAAGTTATAATAAAAACAGAAACATGTCTACTATGAGAGAGAAAATATGTCCGTATATATATGTATATATATATGTATATATATATGTATATATATATATAAGACATACATAATAGAAGCGGTGTTTACGTAAGAGAAAATATTTAGTAAAGTGCATTGTTATGTTTTGTTACTGTTTAAGTTTAGCTGTAAGCTGATGACTAAAAGAGGTACAAGTCATAACACTAGTGTCTTTGGCATAGTCGTAGAGTTCAAAATTTCATTTGGTAATCATTTGATTCCGAGTTCTATACTATTTGTGGGCAAATGTCTTCTGGTATCGCATCTTGTGAGTGAAATTTGGTAGGTGGAAGTATGAGAAAATTATACCTACGCACAGATATATATATATGTGTGTGTGTGTGTGTGTGTGTGTGTGTGTGTGTGTGTGTGTGTGTGTGTGTGT
>NC_068982.1:156237696-156240319 GCF_001194135.2 Octopus bimaculoides | reverse complement strand
GTTAGGATCCACAATGAGCAGAACTTACTTGCAGGTATTGGTAGTGCAAATCAGAGGTGCAATCTGTGTGGGTGTTTTTTCAAAACACTGTCTGGTTTAAAAAGCCACATCAGACGCCATGAAAGGGCTAAGGTGTAGGTGCAGGAGGTGGTCAAACTCTGTTTAAGGAGTAGACAACCACCATATATGCAAGTATGTATCAATGTACGTTTGTAAATATATGCAAATATATGTATATGTATATATACATAAAGATAGATAGATAGATAGATAGATAGATAGATAGATAGATAGATAGATAGATAGATAGATAGATAGATAGATAGATGTGCTTATGTTTTGGGATCTACCAGTAAATAACAGCATACATAATACGCCCCTGTATATGAATGTTTGCAGCCACATGTAGTAACGCAGTTCTCAGGTTGACTTAACGTGATGCAATATCTCATAACTGGGCCTTTTAATCAGAGGCAAGACACGGAGAGATAGCAAGAAAGAGACAGACATACACTAAGAGATATCAAACAATCATCAATCTGTTGTGGAATGTTATGAAAGTTAACGGCCCAAGAACGATTAGCGATCTCGAGATTTGATAGCAAAGAGTAAAGAAATTGAACGAATGAATACAAGGCAGTCTACTTTAGTTTCAAAATGGCACCCATTTACAGCCTTAGACATGTGTATAGGTCCTAGGTGTATATACAGGCAATACATTTGTGGTGTCTTTGAGTGTGGGACAAAATTTCTTGTAGTATTTGTTCTTGTTCACTGCATTTTGAATTCACATCACACGGAATCAGTTTCACTTTTCTTACTTCTAGGGTCGATAAATATTGTACCAGTCAAGTGCCAGAGTCGTGAAGAAAGGGTAGCGCTTCACGGTTTTCGCAGCTTTCTCACTAAACAGCTAAGATTTTTACGATTGATATCATTAATGTTTCTTTTGAATTTTTGAGCTGTGAGGGCATCCAGAATCTTGACGTTCTATGAAGTAAAAAGATTCATTGTAGTGATTAGTGAACGGGTTGCTGGGATGGATACACACGATTACGATAAGAGAAAGTGACATGAATACAATACGATGTTCACTCTGCGAGAGAGACTGAGGAATTTGCCGTTGAGAAATGGTGCAACACAAATGACTGCGGTGGGTGAGAATTATTGCGGAGGAGTAAAAATTGTCTTCGTACGAAAGGTAGTACTGTGAATGTGGATGTTCAAGAGAGCTGAAAAATCGTTGTAAAACTGGGCCAAGTATGCAAGAAATAAATCTAATCTATATATCTGTGGAATTTTGTCCTATGCCACTAGGCCGTTGATTTCGTATCAAGTGGTTTCTAATCACCACTAATCAGAGGATGTATCTAGCAAATGATTTAAATAGTAGTTTAAATTCTTTTAGCAAGTAACTTGTGGGTATTTCCTCTGATTCATACTGGCTAAATACACACTACTCACATCTGATCACTGTTCGCCAGATACGTGCAATGTTCTCGGTTACAAAGGATTTAAATCTTTTGAGCAACGCTGTGTGCTGAAACAAAATTGAATTTAAAGGGTGAGAATGGATGTAAAGAAACGTTGCCTGAATATATTTGTATTATTTTAGAAGTGATAGATAAAGTGTATCAGAGGGTGAACAATTGGTACCGAAATGGAAAATACTTATTACATCCTGGAGGTGTAATTGTTGTTGCTGTTGCTGCTGTTGATACTGCTTCTACTTGTTGACCCTTCTCTGTACTGATAAAGCAGATCTAAAAGGTTCAGGTGTGATTATCCTGGAGATCCCACCTACTCCTCATGCGCAGCGGACAGCGAAAACAGTCAATATTTGGTTTCTTTTCTGAGACACTGGTGAGTTGTGGTTTGAGGGAGATCGGATACTATTCCTTGCAACTCCATTTGCCACCAGCGTCTCATCGGTTCACTCCATGCCAGAATTATTGATGAAGATTCTGCTATTTGTACTGCTCAATGCTGATTATCGAAACTTAAACCATATTTTATCCATGTAGGTTTAACTGTAGTCTGAATAAGCAAATTTCTAAGAGACGTCACGAAAATGGAGGCATTATCTTTTTCTTTCTTTTATCTGTTACATGGCATGCGTTATAAATTTATGTCGGTGAAACAAATGGAGTAATAAATTGTTAGTTTTAGATAAATATCTGGGGAAGATAACTGTATTATCAATTAGGAAAACGATACAGGTTTAGTCCACTGTTGTATTCATACGATGTATATAAACAGATTCCCAAGTTTACTCTGGATGTCTTGAAATTCATGTGGTTATTAATCCTTTCGGAAATTTTAGTTGATTCCTCCAATGTCCGTTTAAAAGTTTTTAAGTTGATTCACCAAATGATTCTCGCCTTCAGTAAGCTTTAGCCAAATATATAGCATGATTTGACAAAATGATTGGTAATGGATGAGAAATGGCAATTTTTCAAGAGAAGTTCTACTCATAACATGCATAAACCGAAACAGATATCTCTATCAGAGAATAGATATATGTATTGTGTGGGTGTGTACATATATACACATACACCTCTCTCTCTCTCTCTCTCTCTCTATATATATATATATATATATATATATATATATATATATATAT
>NC_068982.1:156234464-156236935 GCF_001194135.2 Octopus bimaculoides | reverse complement strand
ATATATATATAAACATATATATATATATATATATATAAACATATATATTATATATATATACATATATACGTATGTAAGTATGTATGTATGTATGCATGTATGTATGCATGTATGTATGTATGTATGTATGTATGTATGTATGTATGTGTGTATGGCAACACTATCAATAGATGCTTTGTTCTGTACATACAGAAAGCTCATGTGATAGCAAGCTGGACGTTTTACTATAAGTGTTATTTATAATTAGGAATGACATAATGAGGGGAAAGTCTAAAAACTAAGCTTCTGTTATATTTGTAATATTTCAGTTTT
Organism: Octopus bimaculoides; assembly: GCF_001194135.2. NCBI lineage: Eukaryota > Metazoa > Mollusca > Cephalopoda > Octopoda > Octopodidae > Octopus > Octopus bimaculoides. The sequence goes on along the minus strand of NC_068982.1, from coordinate 156,236,623 downwards.
GAAAGATTTTTTTAAAAATCAAATATTTTCAGGTTATTCGTAGGATGTGAGTAGTACCCATGAGAACAACTTTTGTAGTTTTGATACGTTTGGGTTTTCTGCTATTTGGCCATAGAGCACCACTTGTTATTGGCCCCAAGGCTTTAATGTTCAAGGGTATAATTGTTGGTCTTAGGTACCATATTTTTTAGACCCCTATGTCAAGGTACTTGAATTTACTTAATTTTTCAAACGTTTTTACAGAGGTGTTTCACCCTGCTGGGATTGTGTATATATAACCAAACATGTTTTGATCTGCTGGAATTAACATATCTGTAAGAAAACATGTTTTGTCGAAGTGAGGTTTTAAGCCAAAAGTGGTATATTGGCCTGAATAGCAAGATCAGTTTGGATACTAAAGTCCCGCTGAACAACGATATCATCATTTTTTACTACTTGAGCAGTTCTATGTTCCCATTAGTTTTTGTTTTTTTTTTGCATGGGAGTCCCGACTTACGCCATATGACCCAGTACAAATGCTAACCATCTCTATCATGGTATTAAATTTATTCATTCTTCCGGCTTTACGTTCTGAGTTCAAATTCTGCCGGAGTTGACTCTGCATTTCATCCTTTTGAGGTCGATGAAATAAGCACCAGTTGAGCACTGAGGTCGATGTAATCGAATTAACCCTTCCTCGCTAATTTTCAGACCTTGGGCCTAACGCCGGACAAAATGCTTAGTGGCATTTCTTCCATCCTTATGGTCTGCGTTCAAACTCTGCCTAGTTCGACTTTGCCTTTCAATCTTTCGAGACCGATAAAATAAGAACCAGTTGAACACCGGGGACGTTGTAATTGACTAACTCCCTTCCGTGAAATTGTTGGCCTAGAACCAAAATTTGAAGCCACAGGAGTGGCTGTGTGGTAAGTAGCTTGCTTACCAACCACATGGTTCCGGGTTCAGTCCCACTGCGTGGCACCTTGGGCAAGTGTCTTCTACTATAGCCTCGGGCCGACCAAAGCCTTGTGAGTGGATTTGGTAGACGGAAACTGAAAGAAGCCCGTCGTATATATGTATATATATGTATATGTATGTGTGTGTATATGTTTGTGTGTCTGTGTTTGTCCCTCCAACATCGCTTGACAACCGATGCTGGTGTGTTTACGTCCCCGTAACTTAGCGGTTCAGCAAAGAGAGACCGATAGAATAAGTACTAGGCTTCCAAAGAATAAGTCCTGGGGTCGATTTGTTCGACTAAAGGCGGTGCTCCAGCATGGCCACAGTCAAATGACTGAAACAAGTAAAAGAGTAGTAGTAGTAGTAGTAGTAGTAGTAATTTTATTTTACTTTTATTATTCAGAATATATTTTTCCAGGTCATTTTGTTAAGGAGTTGTGTTCTATTTATGAAATTCTAATCCCATTGTACTTGATAGCATTACTAAAAAAAGTCTTATTTACACTCTGTAGAGATGATCTTGTCTTTGTTACAGCCGTCTTTTTTTTTTATTATTGTTGTCTCTGTTGTTGATTCTGATTTGTTATTGTAGTTGTTATTTTTGATGTTGTTGTTGTTGTAATCTTCAAGCTGTGGTCTTGTACATGACAACACTTGATTATTTCTCGCAGCAAACACCACTCTTTAGTAAGTCAACTGGCTGACCTTTAGTCTGGAGACAATGGACAATGACCAGATGCATATCACAAACTCAGTGTCGACTGTCGGTTCGTTTATCCCCCCTTGATTTCTTCTCTCTTACATTCGTATTATGGAAATCATAAATGTTTGTCATTCCACTTTTTACCATTATCTCTCTTGTCCACATCCTTCAAAATTCACACAAATTACACTTATATACAAGCAATTATCACTGCATTTCTAAACCTTAATCTTCTTTTTCACTTTCCTTCTTCCTTTCTTTCATTCGTTCTTTGTCTTTATGATACTACGGTATTGCTTTATCTCTCTCTCTCTCTTCCTGGCTCTTTTTCTTTCTCTCTCTCTCTCTCTCTCTTTTTTTTTCTCTCTCTCTCTCTCTCTTGTCTAGTTTTTCTTTTTCTCGCTCTTTCCCCATTTTGTATCGTTCTTCGTTAATTGATTTGTAATTCATTCTCACTGATCTCTAAATTTTCTTTCTCCACCCATTTCTCTCCTCTCTTCCTCCCTCCCTCCCTCCC
>NC_068982.1:156233118-156234317 GCF_001194135.2 Octopus bimaculoides | reverse complement strand
CCACCCTCATTCATAAACAGTATCTGTCTCTCCAGCGATCTATTTTTCTCATCTCCTTTTGTCTTTCCCTTCTCATTCTTTCTTTCTTTCTCTCCCCCTCTCTCTCCATTCTCTTCTGCATTTGTTATAGTTACTCTGTTGCTTCTCTCAAATTTTCTACCTTTATTCTCTTAATGAACATCCCACCATCAACCACTCTCACTCTCTCTCTCTCTCTCTCTCTATCTATCTATCTTTCTCACTTGCATTATCTTTCTCTGTCTTGCCTTCATTCTCCAAATGTTTCCTTTCTTTTTGTTTATCTCAATTCCTCGCGCCACGAATCTTTCAGTTTGTTCCATGCTGGCTGACGCTGGCTGACGCTGGCTGACGCTGGCTGACGTTGGCTGACCTGACAACGGAGAGTCTGTGGTCAACAGGAAACTGCTGTAGGTGTATCTGACAGTATTGAGCGTCGGTGTGTGAGTGGCTGAAACACTGTTACTGGACACTGAGTGACAGTACTGATGAGAGGTCACTTGGATCTCGTCTCTGTTCTGACCTTCATCTCCAGTCTGGAAGAAAGAACTCGAAAAGATACATTCATCATCAAACAGCAACAGCATAAAGAAAAGAAAGAAAGAAAGAAAGGAAGAAAGAAAAAAAGAAAGAAAGAAAGAAAGAAAGAAAGAAAGAAAGAAAGAAAGAAAGAAAGAAAGAAAAAGAAAATGAAAACAACTTTGAAGGAAAGAGAGAAGAGGATGACAGAAAGAATGAATGAATGAAACTGGAGAAAAGAAGAAATTGAAAGACAAAATCGACATCCAGTCGTCATCATCATCATCATCGTCATTGTCATCGTCTTCATCACCCTCACCAGCATCGTCATCATCACTGTCGTCACCATCATCATCATAATCATCAACATCAACATCATCGTCACTACCACCACCACCATCATCACCACCGCCAACATCATCATCATCATTTCCCACTTTCAGTAGACGACGGTAGGCAATACAGAAAATAATAAAAGACTTTGTGGGGGGGAAAAACAAATTTAGAGAAACGGTACGAAAAAAAAATGCAAAACAGAATGAAAGAGAAGCAATAGGAATCGGAGCAAAATAGGGAAAAAAGACAAAACATACACTATGAGTGTGTGTGTGTGTGTCTGTATATATATATATATATATATATATATATATATATATATATAT
>NC_068982.1:156228621-156229620 GCF_001194135.2 Octopus bimaculoides | reverse complement strand
TCTATATATATATATATATTTATATAAATATATAAATATATATATAACAATAAGAAAATGGAGGGGAATATGTGGTATCATCAACTTGCAGACATTTTATTATGTCAATTTGACTGTTTATTTTTCAACTAAGAGGACAGGACAATAAAAACAATATATAAATACATATGACATATTATGTCATATCAGTAATAAAAATTAAAAAGGACGTCTAGTGACCGAAGAAGGGACAATGTCTTACAGCTGTTTCAGCCTAGTGTGACATGCCTTATTCTATCTATACAACTCCAGTAAAACGGAGTAATTGATAGACGAAATGGATGAAAATAGAGGTAGATGTATGATTCTCTTGGCCTCTTCAGAGATATGTGTCCTTTGGTATAATAACAATGACAATTGACTCATTGGTGTGTATGTATAGACGTTTATGTATGTACACTTAAGTGTACATATATTTATTCATGTATTTATGTTTATTCATTTATGTATATCTATATATGTCAAAGTATGCATGCATATGCATATACATGTAAGTTTTTATGATTTTTATATGTTTTTTATATGTTTATATTTGTATATTGTAAATTAACTCCATGAACTTTGTAAATCTCTGAAGAGGCATAGAGAACCATACATGTACCACTTATAAAGTTCCAGTTGTCATTATAGATGTTTTCATCTATCCGATCTAAGAGAACAGAATTCTAATAATATACTATAAGGAAAATGGAGACTGTGAACACAGAAAATCAATTTAGTTACATAATAGTAGTCAATTTCATGTCGCCTACGCACATTTCAATTCCTACCTTCATTCATATTTTACACTTAAATTGTATTATGAATTTAAAAGGTAAAAATCTCTTCAGAGCAAATTTGGCTTAAATTCTTTTACATCCTAAAGGATGGAAAGTTCCTTACAAATTGAAATACCAGCTTGTTTGTTTGTGTGTGTGTGTGTGTGTGTGTGTGTGTGTGTGTGTGTGTGTGTGTGTGTGT
>NC_068982.1:156227686-156228590 GCF_001194135.2 Octopus bimaculoides | reverse complement strand
TGTGTGTGCGTGCGTGCGTGTGTGTGTTTATGTGTGTGTGTTTTTCTCTCTCTCTCTCTCTCTCTCTCTCTCTCACAGAGAAAGAGAGAGAGAGAGAGAGCATGTGTGTCTTTGGATTTCATTCTAAAAAATAGCTAGAGATTAACCTACTACTACAGTGGGCAATAGTAGTCCTGAAAGACTAGTTCATATTACTATTCACCCTTATTGGAATTTAGGATTCTTTGTTTAGAGACTGGCTGCCACTCCTATCCCTTCTCACTTGCCAAAAGAATAAAAATAGCAAATAAAAAATATATATATAAGTATCCAAATCAATATATATTTAACTACTACTTATTTAATTGAGAGAATGTCAATTTTTATTAGTTTTTTTATTCATTTAGGTGTATTAGTCTTATCTGCTGATAGTCTGGGTTATTATATATATTTAGGTAAACTAATGTTTATATAATTTAATGGGGGTACGATTTAATATGTATCACAGCATTGGAAGAAAAAGGTGTGACTTATGCGTTGAGAAAATTTTCCACATCATGACATCCAAGAGCAAATTAATCAACAATGAGAAAGAAGATTTTGTTGCTCACACAACATTAAATATACGTTTAATGAATTCAAATAAATAAAATTAAATAGGCACTATAGTGAATAAATATACGTCTAGTAAATCCAAATAAATATAATTAAATAGGCATTTGTGAATAAATCAATAACTAGAACTAATAATATTAATCAAATAGAGGAAGACACAGTGAACCCTTACAATGAGCTGATGTATCTAAATAAATGAATTAACAGTTATATTAAATAAATGAGGGATAGAGAGCGTGTTATATTCATAAGGAAAATAAATAAATACATACATATATATATATATATATATATACATATATATATATAT
>NC_068982.1:156224868-156227627 GCF_001194135.2 Octopus bimaculoides | reverse complement strand
TATATATAATTTTGAATAATAAATTATATTTGAATAAACACTCCTTGAATAATAAAACCAAAGTAAACATAGAAACAAATCTTAAAATGAAATTTACTTTCACCATTAACTAAATATATATAATAACCCAAACTATCAACAGATCAGACAAATACAGCTTAGTATTTTTTTTAAACTGTAATAAAAATTGAAATTATCTTAAATAAATAGTAGTTAAATATATTGATTTGGATATTTAATAATATATATTTTTCATTTGTTATTTTTGTTCTTTTGGCAATTGAAAAGGGATAGGAGTGGTATCCAGCCTCTTAAAAAATGAAGCCTAATTTCCATTAAGGGTGAATAGCAATATGATTTAGTTCTTCAGGACTACTACTAGCTATTGTCCACTGTGGTTGTAGTTTAACCTCCTGCTATTTTTAAAATGAAATCCAAAGACACACATGCTCACACACACACACACACACACACACACACACACACACACAAGCTGTTATTTCAGTCTGTAAGGAACTCTCCATCCTGTAGGATATAAATGAATTCATGTCAATTTTGTCCGAAAGAGATTTTTACCTTTTAAATTCATAATACAATTTAATTGTAAAATATGTATGACGGTAGCAATGCAAAAGTTGGATTATAATTTTATTCACTAACATATATCGTTCAAACTGCACATGTTAAAATAACTCATACTCTAATATTCAACGTGCTTTTAATCATAAGCGATGCATTTGAACCATCGTTGAACCCAACAATTATATCCTCTTTGAAAAAATACAAACATTCTCTGTTGTACACACTTCTTCATAGACGCTTTAAACTCGCAGGTTTTATAAGATCTTCTCATGAATCTCTTCATCATTGGACTGAACCAGTGGAACACGAAGGCAGCCAGATTCGGGGTTTGCAGTAGATAGAGGGGAAATTCGTGGACCAGTTTAATTTGCCGAATGCCTGATTATCACAATTTTTCATTGTTGTATGAAGTAAAACGTCGTGAGAAATCCATTCACCATCCTCACATCTTGCCTGCAGTTCTAAAGACAGGTTCAACTGTTAAGTACAAACTATTGACTCTACTATACAACCTATGTGGAGGCGCGTGGTTTAGTGGTTAGGGTGTCAGCATCATGATCGTAAGATTGTGGTTTCGATTCCTAGACCGGGCGATGCGTTGCGTTCTTGAGCAAAACACTTCATTTCACGTTGCTCCAGTTCACTCAGCTGGCAAAAATGAGTAACGCTGCGATGAACTGGCGTCCCGTCCAGCCGGGGAACACATTGAAACCGAGAAACCGGGCCCATGAACATGGCTAGGCTTTAAAAGGGTGTATTTATATTATTATATACAACCTATACAGGTGGTGTGAAATACATAACGTTCATATAACTTTACAACAACAACGATGAATGCGTGTGGATATCTATGCATTAGCCGTTAAAAAAGAAAGATGCGGAATGGCTTGTTTATTTCTGGTTACATTGTCCTACATAGCTATTGATGTTTCGAATTTAGCGAATTCTTATATACGTTTATGGAAGTGTGTATGCCTGCGTACGTGCGTCTGCCTCTGTGTGTGTGTATGTGTGTGTGTGTGTGTGTGTGTGTGTGTGTGTGTGTGTGTGTGTGTGTGTGTGTGTGTGTGTGTGTGTGTGTGTGTGTGTGTGTGTGTGCATAATAGAGCTATTCGCAGAATAGTAGACATGAGAAGAAAAAGAATTGAAATGGAGAATTGAAATACTTACCATATAAATACGTTTAAGTTGTTTTCTAAAGTATTAAACAGTTTTCCATGAATGAAATTCTGATAATGTCATCCATATCCGACCTTTACCTCATATCGCATAAAGGGAGAAAGAATGAATGGATGAATTTGTTAAATAAAGAAGATTGTAGTAAAAAAAAATATAAATAAATAAAATGGAGGAATAAAAATCAAACGAAACAAACCAAGAAAGACAAATAGGAGGACAGAAAGACAAGAGCAAAAGACAGAAAGAAAAAAAAAACGAAACAGAGAAAGAGACGAAAAAATACAGGAAGAGAAGGAAGGAAGATAGAAAGATTAAATGAGAGAAAGAAGGAAAGACGAAAAGAAAGAATTAATAGCAATTTCCGGTCAGATCTATCACGGCTTTCTCGAAGAAATCAATGTCAAACACTAAAAGACTACATTTTCACACATTGGCACTTAAAACGAAGTTGTGTTTTTTATGTATTTATGCTTTTTGCTTTGTTTTGTTTTGTTACGAGGATCAATGAAATTCTGATGACAAGCAGGTAATTATGGATAGAGCGGCCACTAATTGGTGGAGTCGCTTAATTAATCAGGTTTTAATTACAAAGAGGTTGCCAGCAATTGCAATCTTGCCAGGCTGAAGTCACTGCAACAAACTATACGTGGTGATACCATGAAAGACAAAGAGATGTGTGAGTTAAATGCTAACTATGTCTTTCGAGAACGGTTTCGCAATAACATTGTTTCCTAATGAATCTTACTGTGGTCTTCTGTGAAGGAAAGAAGGAAAGGCAGAATAAAGGAAGGAAGAAAAGAAGGAACGATGGAGGAGAGAGGGGAAACGAAACTATTTTTCAAAAAGAGAAAAAGAGGTATATAAGTAATGGAAACATGAAGTATGATACAAACAAATAATAAATACGTTTGAAGTGGAATTCCAGATACCAAACACACTCACACATGCATACATAATACACACACACACACACATACATACATACATATATATATATA
>NC_068982.1:156222018-156224531 GCF_001194135.2 Octopus bimaculoides | reverse complement strand
ATATATATATATATATATATATATGCGTAGTTGTTTGTGGTGGTGTGTATTTGAGTATATTGCTTGTTTCTCTAGATGTGTTAAGGCTGTTTGTGTGCGTTCATTCATAACCATATCTATCGATATGCGACGCATAGATATGTGTATATCTACCTCTGTATCATTCCCTCTGTTTCTCTGAGTCATTCTATATGTGTGTATGTTCTCAGGCGCGCACACGTGTGTGTATGTATTTATGTACGAATGTATATAAACATTAAACGATATGTATACAAACTACAAATCGTTGCTAAATATGTTTATATTGCGAGTGTTTCCAATGATTGCTGTGATTATTGTAGCGTTTCATGTTGTTGTTATTGCTGTTAATTATGTTGATAATATTGACTGTGGTATGAAATGTTGTTAGTGCTAATAATGTATATAAAAATAAAAAAAACTTTGCTTTTGATGATGTTGTAGGAGGAAAGGAAGATACTGATAAAATTAATGATGATGACGTTGATACGGATGATGATAATAATATTGTACTGGTTGTTGATGATGATGATCAACATTTTCATCATCACCATCATCGATATTAGATTGATGATACCAACTATTAGCGTCGTTATTAATCACACTATCTCTAACTATGGTGCTTCAACACTATGTCCTTATAAATCTTACTTTAAGTTTGACTACACTACTTACAAACAGTAAATACGAAATATGCAATGCCGCTCTGAAATGCATGCCTCTATGAATCTGGTTACAGAACGCATGGAACTGATTTGATGCGTTTACACTTATTTGTTTGTTTACAACATGAAATTTTCTTCTTGACAAAATACAGGGAATTGCTTTCATACGGGCTCATACTTGAACTGGTTACAAGTTTTTATTTATACACATCACGGTTTAGTGCTTCTGTTATGTGCAGATATGTGTGCGCGTGTGTCTGTGTGTGCTAGTGTTAGTATGTATCCTGAACTAATGTACAGATATACTAAAATATATCCATGACTTTTTACAGCTCAGTCAATAACACATTATTAAAATCCGAGACGTTATTGCAATGCAATAAATATTGGTGGAATAAACTTGATTGCATTGGGTTGGCAACTAAGTCCCCGCCGTTCTTTTAAATTTTGGAATTTACTGTGTTTTTGAATTTTGGAATCTATTTTTTTCGAAAATTCTATTTTTGAATCATTTTGGAATCTATTTTGTTTTGTATTTTTTTTTCTAGTTAATTTTAGTTAATTTTTATTATTTTCAGATCATTAAAATGGAATGTCAAGTTAAGAAAAACGAGCATTTTCGATACCTCCTTCTTTTTGCTTTTAATCACAGTTCTAAGGCCACAAAAGCTGCTCGCGACATTTCTGTTGTGTGTGGAGAGGATGCCATAGCTGAAAGAACCACTCGTGTTTGGTATGCCAAGTTGAAAAATGGAAATTTTGACCTCAAAGACGTACCTCGTTCTGGCCGTCCAGTTGAGTTCAATGAAGAGCGATTAAACCAACTTTTGCACGAAAATTCTCGACAAACGACAAGGGAACTGGCAGAGAAAATGGAATGGTCCTACACTGCTATAGAAAAGCATCTTCACTTGATGGGAAAGGTTCAGAAGCATGGAGCATGGGTTCAGCATGTTTAAGTGACAACAACAAAAATCAACGCGCCACAATCTCCGCTGGTTTCCTTGCTCGTCACCGCTCAACTCATGGACACAAGCAACGATTTCTTTACCGAATCGTTACTGGCGACGAAAAGTGTTGCCTGTACATCAATATGAAGAAACGCAAGGAATGGCTTAGCCCCGGTAAACAAACGACACCGCGCGTGAAACAAGATCTTCATCCACGTAAAACGATGTTGTGCGTATGGTGGGACTGGGAAGGGATTATCCATTACGAATTGCTTGAACGGAACCAAACGGTCAACGCGGAATTCTACGTTCAAAAGATGGAACGACTCAACACGGCTATTCAAGAGAAAAGACCTAATCGTCAGCATGGAGTTCTGCTGCACGACGACGCCCGCCCTCACATCGCCAATATGACCATGGAAGCCATTGAAACGCATGGCTGGGAAGTGGCAGCAACGGATTTCCACCTCTTTCGATCTCTTTCAAATGCTGTGCGCGGAGTTTCGTTCAATACTGATGCAGAATTGAGCACTTGGTTGGATCAATTTTTCGAGTCGAAATCGGGTGATTTCTACCAGCGATGTATTGAAAATCTTGTTGAATGCTGGGAAGAAGTTGTAAACAACAAGGGTGAATGCATTATTAATTAATTAGTTGTTATTTTCTATCAAAGCTTTTAAAAAATTTCAAATTATAAAAACAGCGGGAACTTAGTTGCCAACCCAATATATGCAGAGTTGGTTATTTAAGCAACAGATACAGAGCATAGAAAATCAGAAGGATACACTTCACACTCTGATTCCTATTTCAATTTTTCTCTACAGCTGTTTCAATAGAGTAAAATCAATCATTTCTATCATTACGTAATTAATATACATAA
>NC_068982.1:156218526-156221584 GCF_001194135.2 Octopus bimaculoides | reverse complement strand
TATATATATATATATGTATGTATGTATGTATGTATGTGTGTGCGTGTGTGTGTATACGAATGAGTGAACAATCGGAGGAAGGACATTCAACATATTTATTGGAAGTTACATGTATGGATCAAAATAGTTTGATTTAAATTCGATGGTACTTCGTTGGTACACTGGAAAGACATTATACTCTATCACCGACGAACTTAGGGAAGTCGGTGACACGGCTTGAGATATAAAAGTGATCGGGATGTATCCAAGTAATAGCATTTACAGCCAACCGGACAAATATCATCTTCGAGAGAGTAAATTCCGATAAAACAAAATTCTCAAATACATAGGAGTGTTATCTGTGTGGAAACAATCTATACAAGATTTCAATTTGTTTTAGTGAAGTATTATTGCGTGAGAGTACTCACCAAATAATTATAAATACTTACGAATTACTCAGGCCTTCCAAATACACACACAGACACAGACACACACAAGCATAAGTAGTGTTCAAAACAGATACTAAGTGCTCAATAAAATAAATGCAGATCCTATCTATTCGTATGACGCCCCACGTTCCATTCGTTCGCTATTCAACGACTCTCGCTACATAAGAATGCTGGGAAGACAAAATGAATATTAACATTTTCTTCCCCACCTCCATCGTCACTACCACCTCCACCATCATTACCGCTGCTCAAATGTCAAGCAAAATCCTTTACCTCTATATCTTTCTTGACCATATTACATCCACTGCCCTTCTTCCCCCCTCCCCTCTCTCTCTTGTATATATTGCCAACATTACTGTACTTTTGACGATATGAGCGGAAAGGAACGAGCGAATGTGTGTCTGAATAAAAGCATTCGCAACAGTATTTCCATACAACTTAAAATGGTGGCACTATTGCTCATTTATTTCCTTCCAGCACTTTTATTTTTTATGTTATATATATATATTGTAAGCAGATCGTCGTAAATTTACCGCCTATTCTCTTTTTAAAAGACTCCTTTATCAGTCTGTCCTTTCTTTAGTTAGTGGAACGCGATAGCCGCGATCGCTGTGATTAACCAGTGACTTGCTATTATAGATTCTAAATAGAAGCTGTCCAAATAACTGTAGCTCTAAGCCATTTCCATAGAAAACGTTTGTCATAGCTTCCCAACCACGGCCAGGAAGTAGCAACCATCACTCCCTATCTGTTTGTGTATTTTTCATAGCATTTTCTCAGCATCGTCTTATAAATCGAGCATTCTATCTCTCTATCTATCTATCTATCAATCTAGATAGATAGATAGATAGATAGATAGATAGATAGATAGATAGATAGATAGATAGATAGATAGATAGATAGATAGGTAGGTAGATAGATAGATAGATTGACTTATACATATGATTATATGTATAAATATGTGTGTGTATATATATACATACATATATGTATATGTATGTATGCATGCATGCATGTGTGCATGTATGTATGCATGTATGTATATATGTATGTATGCATGTGTGTGTATTATTTTCATTGAAACTGCCTTCTCTTCCACATTTTGTATTTTGCAGTCCTGACCGCTCTCTCTCTCTCTCTTCCCTCTCTCTCTCTCTCTCCTCTCTCTCCCCTCTCCCTCCCTTCTCTCTCTCCCCTCCTTCTTTCTCTCTCTCATTCTCTCCCTTTATATAGATCTTTGCTCCTCTCATTTCTCGGCATTTCTTTATATTATACAGTATTTTAGTTTCACTCTTCATTTCTGTCTTGCTCCCTTTCTCCTTATCGCTGTCCTTTTTGTTTTATACATTTCCCACCGCTCCCGCTACTTCTGTCTATCTTCTTCTTTCTTTTGCCTTTCTTTTGCCTATCTTTCCTTCTACGTCTTTCCAGGAAACCAGTGCACATGCACCCATGCACACATCACAAACTTTCTCAAACTCGCATAAATACGAACATTAACTCACACACGTAATCAGAAGCAAACGAACACAGACACTAGTCTTGATTGCACACACACGGAGACATAAATGTATCCCGTACACAGACATCACACGATGAACAGACATGCATACTATATCAACACATATACATACGCATATGTTAGTAACTACATACAAACACGCAAGCGCACGCATGCGCACAAAAACATACACAAACACGTATTGTATCGTTTACACATACAGATTCCTCGTTAGACAGAGAGACAGAGAGAGAGAGAGACTGATAGATAGATAGATAGATAGATAGATAGATAGATAGATAGATAGATAGATAGATAGATAGATAGATAGGTAGGTAGGTAGGTAGGTAGGTAGGTAGATGGATGGATAAATAGATAACTAGAGGTAGAGAGAGAGAGAGGGAGGGAGGGAGAGAGGGAAAGAAGTAGATAGATATGTATATAAACGGAGAGGGAGAGAGATAGATAGATAGACAGACAGACAGACAGACAGACAGACAGACAGAGACAAGGAGAAAGAGAAATTGATTGATTGATTGATTGATTGATTGATTGATTGATACATACATACGTAGGTATACATACATGCATACATATATATTTATACACACACGCATAATCATACGTGTGTGTGTGTGTGTATGGGTGTGGGTGTGTGTGTGCATGTGTGTACAGAGTTACAGGCAATTACACGATATGGTAACGTACGAACTTCATGCGCCTTAATTGATAGTTATTCTCATAAGAACATACACACACACACACACACACACATACACACGCGGAAGCATACACAAACATATACATAGACCCACCCACGCTCGCAGACACACACACAAACATACATACATACATACATACATGCATACATACGTACATACATACATACGCCAACGCACACATGCGCATGCATACAAACACACCCATGCTAATACGCGCACCCACGCACTTCTCCATTCCATATGTACCCTTGCACAATGACAAGACCCTAAGGGCAATCCTACTCTTTATCAACATTTGAAAGTTGCTCATAATGGCGCTGCTTTCGACATCTACTCCAATAACCCCTGTATAATGTCATCCAGCTATTTTTGCTCTCTATCTCTCTCTCTCTCTCTCTCTCTCTCTC
>NC_068982.1:156216458-156218255 GCF_001194135.2 Octopus bimaculoides | reverse complement strand
GAGATCCTCCTTTAAATTACAATGTTTGTGGTTGAGAATGCTTGATTGCGTCGGAGCGTAAGAGTTTGCTCATATGGAAATAGAAAGAAATTGTATGTGTGTCGTTGCTAGACATATTGTTAATGGTTGCACTTGTTTTGAGTTTTAGGTCGAGATCAGCGCTGATAGAACAGATCTATGATAGGAGGCAAATCAGCGGTGACCATCCCGGCGTTTTCTTATGTGCAATGAACCTTAAATCTTTAAGACTATTGGGTGTAATTAGTAGGTGAAGTATGATTTCGAATTGTTAGATTCGCGGCAGGGTTGGATGAAGTGTTATGTACTTCCACCCTTTATTGTTTGAGTTCGAATAGCGCCGAAGTCAACTTTTCTCTTCATCTTTCCGTGTACCAAAAAATAATTAGGTGCTAGTCAAATACTTGTGGTCAATGCGTTTGACTCACCTTCCCCGAAATGTGAACCATTTTACACATCAATTTCAAGGATATTTGACTACTATTTCTAGCAGAATGACTGACTACTTTGAGACGCCCTTGTTACATACCGGTTTCTTGTTAGTAGAGTTGGAGTAAGGTATAGTTTAAGAAGGATTTAACTTCTATTTCTTGCATATCGAGAATCTATCATTGAATCATAAGATGTGTGATTGGATATTTGTTGTTGATCTTAGAGGTAGTGTTGTTTAGCAATGGATCAACCTTGATAAAGTAAACCTATAAGTAAGGGAGCACTAGCTAGGAACGTTCTACTTTTACTTTCATATCTTAATAAAGATGTCTCCTTTTTAAATATGTTTGCGTTTGAAAGAGAGAGAGAGGGGGGTGAGAGATACAGAGAGTTTGTATACACGCACACATACACACAGACAAATACATAAATGTCATTTATACTTAGTTAATTTTATGTTTATGTGTACGTGCGGGTGTGTGTATGTGTATGTGTGCATGTATCTGTGCGCTAGCACGCATATGTTTGATACAGAGAGAGAGAGTGAGAGAGAGTGAGAGAGAGAAAGGGGGAGAGAGACAGACAGACAGACAGATATGAAGAGACAGACAGAGGCGTGACACAAACTTACAGACAGAGACAGATACAGGGAGAGAAGGAAAGAGGGTGCAAAACTTTTGTCCAGGAACATCCCCATTGGCGACAATTAATACGAAAGCAATATTTTAACCTCACTCCTCAATTTTTGATAAATCCGATTCGTTTGCAAGCTCTGTGTTTGACGCCACTAACAGTTAATCTTCCTCCATTCGTTGGAGAAAGACATGCTAATTTGCTAGTCTCAAATAGCACTCTATGTGACGTCACTACCAGCTGACGGCCTATGGCAGAGATATGAAGGAAACGGTCGAATTTGTCTTTTTGACGTCAATACTGTAGCGCACTACAGACAGCAAATCATATTATTCCACAGATAATCCACTTCCCAACGTTTTCTTCATTATTGTGTATAATAATTACACATAGTCTTTCCTACTGAATAGAATATGTTCCGCTGGAGAGATGTAATAAGACTGAAACGTACACGTTGCCTTCGTTACTGGGCTGGACACGATATCCACTTGCACATTGCATTTTCTATATTTCCTAAACATTTAAAATACTTTTGAAGGAGGTGTTTCTACTAATTGCATGGATAATCAAAGTCAAAGTATTTCAAACTTATGGGATAACTCACGTGAGACCCTACTGTAGTATGTTAAATACAGTCTTGTATTTAATATAAAAGCACACCCTTAAGATATTTTCCGCTCGGCCATATTGTTGATATTCATAGCACACGCACGC
>NC_068982.1:156214659-156216225 GCF_001194135.2 Octopus bimaculoides | reverse complement strand
AATGAAGTCCTTTTATCGATGCTAACTCGCTCGCTTGCTGTTGTTAGATTTGAAGCTCCCCACCCCACCGAGGATTTCTCTATATTAATTACATATATAATCTCAGTTAATCGAAGTTGTTCAATTCCTTAGGTTACATTATGTAAGAACATACCGTCTTATAACTCGTATCTAGGAAAAGGTAATTTGGCAAAACCTGGTTAGCCTGCTGCGCCATTTCAATATAATTCTGAGTTCAATGCACCAATTACATTCCTGTTGAACTAATAAAGGAAGCAACCTTAATATAGTGACAAGATTCTATTCACTAGCAGAAATGGTTATATTTTTCTTGATTCTTGACATACATTACTTAATTTTTGATATGTCCAAGCGACAACATCAAGTTTTCTTTAATTTCTCATTTGCATAGGAAGGCCAAAACTTGAAACAGATCGTTTTCTTCTCAAGCCAATGGAACGCATAGATCTCTCCAATGAGATTTCAAATTGACTAACTGTAACCAACACATCCAGTCAGTGGCCTCCTTGGGTTTCGGATTTTACACAACAATTGTGAACTGCTGGAGTTAGATGAGAAATGCAGTCAACTAGCTAAAACTGGGACCCAAGTATCTCTGATTCACAAACACAAACATACACATGCACGCGCACACGTATGCATGCACATTCATATACATACACCCACATAAATACATCTGATTCACTACGAATTTCTCAGTGTTGCTTCCGAAATCCCAGATGTCGAAGAAATGGTTATCTTTCATGAACCAGGTGGTAAATCAATAATAGTGTTAGACAAGAATACGAGTCATTTCGATTATGTGGAAGTTTGGTAACTCTTCTGTTCCGATAAATTTCAGATGGTCAGACAGATTCAGGCGACATTCCTACAGACTTTCTGTTCACTAATTTTAATACAGGACTTACATGGTATTTTATGCACACAAAGAACTTTGGTGAGTATAAAACAGTGGTTCCCAACCTGGGATCCGCGGACCCCTGGGTTTCTGCAAAGGTAGGACTGGGGTTCCGTAAACTAACTTCATATATATATATATATATTTAGATATAGAAATAATTGAGATTCAGTTGAATTAGGTACTTAAGTTGAAGCACCAAGTCAGTCCGGTATTACTTGCAGAGTTCTAAGTAAGGTGGTTAAAATCAAAATAAGCAACAGGATATCAAGGAGTGATGCAGCACGACCGTTTCAAACGGCACCATTTAACTGAACAATGCAATTATTGCATCAATTTAAATGCAGAACTATCATCAGCTGCACAAATAAATAGAATTCTAATCAGATGGATCGCTTGAAACAGTCGTACTGCATCACTTCTTGATATGCAGTTGCTTATTTTGATTATATGTATATATATATATATATATATATATATAATTATGTGTATTTCTTCTATCTTAATGAATAAAAATTCTTCTGATAGAATAAATGGGTTAATAGAAACCAATGTAGCAAAGAACACAAAATAACTGTGGTTAGCTCCTGTTTTTAAGGCAGGAACTCCTTGAAATTTTGGGTATTTGAGTATATTGAAGAATTTAA
>NC_068982.1:156210539-156214098 GCF_001194135.2 Octopus bimaculoides | reverse complement strand
TATATATATATATACATAAGGATAAGTATATTAAAAGGTGCCCGTGGAAAACTCATTTAACTAAAAGGGTTGAGAACTACTGTTGGGAACCACTGTGAAATGGTTGGAAACCACTGGTATAGGGGATAGGAATATTGGGTGTAAAAGTCTGTTATACTTCTTAGATTATGAAGTGCGTTCAGAAAGTATACGATTTTATTTTTCCCACCAAAAACTAATGCAGCATGGATAGACTCCTTCCTGCACATGCGCGAAATGTTTCGCGCCGCTAGGCCGCATTAGTTCCTGGCTGTTGCGCCTAGAGTGCAAACGTGTAGTGCGCGATCGTCGGGTTTTCGTTTACACCAAACGCATCGAGCAGTGATATTGCATCAAGTTTTGACACAAGTTGGGTGTTACTCAAGCTCAAACCACCCAGAAGATTCAGCAGGCCTTCAATGATGATGTCACGGGCAAAACGCAGATCAAGGCTTGGTACATCCGCTTCAAACAAGGGCCGCGCCACAGTGGAGAACAAGGCGCACTCAGGCAGGCTATCCACAAGAATGCGTTATTGCATTCCATATTAATGGAGGATTTATGCTTGCGAAAAATGTCAGTGAAATTCACCCTCAAGATGCAAGGGAAGCAGCGGAAGCAACTCTGCATGGAAATTGCTCAAGACATGCTGAACTGTGCAAACCCAGACCTGACGAAGGCCATAGTCACTGCTGATGAGGCATGGGTGTATGGTCTCTGCTCGATGCGTTCGGTCATCTTGCATGAAAACGAAAATCCAACGAGCGCGCACTACATGTCTGTACTCTTGGTGACGTCTTCACCTACCCAAAGGATTTTTCCTGGGTGGTATTAGCTTTGGCAGGGGAAAATGAAGTCGAGTACTTTTTGAACACACTTCTTAGTTCCAGATGTTTAAAAACTGTCAGAAAGGTTTCTTGTATGTCTCAATGCAGACAATATGGACAATGTGAGAAATCTTAAGATATATAAGCGGAACCTGCATGTAGATTCTTTATTACATAAGTGGATAAGGATAGTACAGGCTTGCTCATATAGGTGTAAGGTGATTGGTTGTAGAGATCAGAGGTTTGTGATATGGATTATCAACTTCTGAAGGACTTCCACTTCGGCAAAGTGACTACCAAAATCACTATAGACTCTTTGATGAACCAAAACACATGTCCGCTAATCTGCTCCGAGCAGATTTATGCAGATTTATGACATTCCGCGTTAATTTCTCGAACTGCTAAAAGTGAAATTGTAGCCTCCAACAAGGTACTTCATAACGGGTTTCAGGTACTTCATAACGGGTTTCAGGTACTTCATAACAGGTTTCAGGTACTTCATAACTGAGCTGTTTCACGATATGAAAATCGCAGAAATTTGGTTCTTAGCCCCACAAGATTTTATAAAATATAAATGTGTAATTCGCTTATGTCTATTCGTGTATATTGCAACTGATAGCAGAGCAGAAATACAATTTGCTGTGTGCATCGAAAAGTGGTCGCGCTCCAGGAGAAGGACATAACGATGGTACCTACGCAAAATAATTTTCGCGCATAACTCAGCCAAATGTGAAGTTACAGATTAGAGTTTTCTAACGTTTCGCACTGATTCCTTATTCGGACTATGACAAAAGTATTTATTTTATTTATTTTTTTTTTTTGTATGCTGATTCCAGAGTAACTGATAATATTCTGGCGACGCCGGGAATGAAGATCGAGTAGGAGTAAGAAGAGGAGGATAATGATGATGATGATGATGATGATGATGATGATGATGATCATGATGATCATGATGATCATGATGATGAGGATGATGAGGATGATGATGATGATTAATATGATGATGATGATGATGATGATGATGATGACGACGAGGACGACGACGACGAAAAAAAGATGGTAGTGTTAGTGGTAGTACTGCTACGAATACAACTACCAACATCATTATTAATGGCTGTAAATTACAAATAAAATGGCGGCCATTCTAGCGATGTTGTTGATAATGAAGACATTAGAAAAGATGATAATAATACTCTCTGTGTGAGCGTGTGCATTTGTGTGCGTGTGTCTGTGTGTATGTCTGCGTGTGTATGTGCATGTGTGTGTGTGTGTGCGCGCGACAGCAAATAGCTAATGAGTATCTTTGATTTTGGCGGTGTTTTTGCACAATATAGGCTATTTATTAGATTATACATAGCGTATATGACATTAGAAAAATGCAATACAAGATATGCCTGGAACATTTGTCATTGGGAAAGTGTAATTTAGAAGAAGAAGAAGACGAAGAAGAAGAAGAAGAAGAAGAAGAAGAAGAAGAAGAAGAAGAAGAAGAAGAAGAAGAAGAAGAAGAAGAAGAAGAAGAAGAAGAAGAAGAAGAAGAAGAAGAAGAAGAAGAAGAAGAAGAAGAAGAAGAAGAAGAAGAAGAAGAAGAATGATGGTAATAATAATAAGTTATAAGAGAAAGCTAGATAGGATAAATTGATTGGAACTATGAAAATATCTGATAAGAGAAATTTGCTTATGAAAACTCTCTGTAAAGCTGTTGGATTCCGAAATAAAATTACATTAGAAAAAAATTCGGAAATATAAAAGAAACAAAACATTTCATAAAGTTGAAAACGTTTTTAATAATAATAATGGTAATATGATGAGCGATAATAATGATAATAATAATAATAATAATAACAATAATAATAATAATAATAATAATAATAATAATAATAATAATAATAATATTTTATATAAGGATTGATGAATGGATGAATGAATGGATGATAGTTAGAGTGAGGGATGGATGGATGGATGGATGGATATATGGTAAAGCAGTGAGAGGGGTGAATTGATGGATATGTGAAAGACTGAACGAAAGAATGAATTATTGAATAAATGAATGAATGAATGAATGAATGAATGAATGAATGAAAGTATAGAAAGTAAGAGAAACAATATGGGTGGCATGCAAAACGAAAGACTGAAGCACAAAAGACAAGAAAGAAAGAAAGAAAGAAAGAAAGAAAGAAAGAAAGAAAGAAAGTAAGAAAGAAAGAAAGAAAGAAGGAAGGAAGGAAGGAAGGAAGGATGAAAAGAAGGAAGGAGAGAAAAAGAAGTAACGATAGAAAGAGGAGAGCGAAAGAAGTGAATCTGTGTGGAAGAAGAAGAAGAAGAAGAAGAAGAAGAAGAAGAAGAAGAAGAAGAAGAAGAAGAAGAAGAAGAAGAAGAAGAAGAAGAAGAAGAAGAAGAAGAAGAAGAAGAAGAAGAAGAAGAAGAACTATGTGCAAATGGTAGATCTAAATATTGAATAATAAAGCAATAATACGTTGGAGCAAGTACAAGTCAACAAGAACAGCTAAGAGAAAGAGAGTCACGCTTACAGTTGTTGAGCATAGAATTAGCCTGGAGATATTTCTCTAAGTGTGATTGAGAATTATATAAAGTAACCTCGGATCGAAAAAATTAAGATATTCTGACAAAAGAATTAAATTGAACACACATCAAATATATAAATGTGCGCTTTGATATATACATATATATATATATATATATATATATATATA
>NC_068982.1:156207437-156208579 GCF_001194135.2 Octopus bimaculoides | reverse complement strand
TACATATGAATATATATATATGTGTGTGTGTGCGTGTGTGTGTGTGTGTGCGTATATACACATATACACACACATCAGACATATTTATATATACAATACAGTCATCTATATTTATATATATATACATATATGTGGTCCATTCTCTATGTATGTATGTATATGTATGTATGTATGGATGTATGTATATATATATATATATATATAGTCCATTCTCTATCTATGTATGTATATTTATATATAAAGACAATTCTCTTTGCATGTATGTATATATGTGTGTGTGTGTGAGTGTGTGTATATTATGTGTGTACGTACGGATGTATGTATGAATGTATGCATGTATTTGAGTATGTCTATGTGTCTGTGTGTGCGCGTGTAGTCATTCTTTTGTATTAGAAGAAAAGAAGGGATTTTTTGGTTTTGTTGTTTACATCCTTCTTTTTGTTTTTCTTTTTCTTTTTGTTTTAATTGAAATATTATTTAAGTCGGGAAGTTTTAAACGCTGGCCGCCAGCCACTTCTTGACTTAGGAGAATAAAAGGATATTGCTTGATTTTACAAAGATGGTATCAGTTCAAATTGAAGCAGGCCTTTTGTTAGGTGAATTGTTAGATATTTTATAGGAGAATTCTACAGTCAACACTTCCAGACATGAAAGTGAATATTAGCTGAGAGTGATTAGATAACATTATAACATAGAAAACAGCAAAGACAACGACGATAACAACAACAACTTTGACAACAAACACCATCGTAATGACAACAACTACTTTTGTGACAACTTCAAGAGCTATTGAAACGCCAAAAAAAATTCATCTAAATTTATTCATGTATGTATGTATCTATGTATGTATGTATGTGTATCTATGCGATAAAATAATCTGATGAAATTTGTTATGTTTAAGGATCGATCTCAGAGATATAGTTGAGCGGTATTTTTAATAAGTATGAATGAAGAGCGGGGCAACTAACGTGAGCATTTAAGATTTATGATTTCAGAATTGAGCCTGTAGTTAGAATGCGGGGGAGGGTATCGGAAAAGATTGAAGGTCATGAATGCCCTGTAATATTTATCTACCATATAAATCCATACATACATCCATATATATACATATATATATATATATATATATATATATATATATA
>NC_068982.1:156198665-156204653 GCF_001194135.2 Octopus bimaculoides | reverse complement strand
GCGTGTGTGTGTGTGCGAAAGATATGATTAAAATGTGCTTCAAAAAAAAAAAACAGATTGTTGCTGGGCATATCAATGTGATCAGTGTAGTAGAGTTCTGTTGAAAAATCTATTTCCTCTTAACCAGGTGGTTACCCGGCAGGGTGTGGGAGGCAACGATTTGATGACACAATTTAGGTGAAATTGGTTCTGAAGAAGAGCGTACAACGCTGCATATCAGAAAATTTTCAAAGATCACTCGACTTAGGTTCAACGTTGTTGTGTGTGATGGAGACTATGTTGCGTGAACGAACGTAGCTACAATCTGATAGCTACTTAAAGCTGATTTAAAACGATTCGTTGAAAATAAAATGTCTAACGATGGATGAAATGATTCAACGAGTCGTTTTCGTCCTTTCCCTTGTGGAAATAGCAGCCACGTGGGCTTCAAATCAAACCCCACTATGTTTAAGCAAAGAAGAATAACATAGACAGACTATTTCTAGACATACATTAGACTTACAGCAAAAGAACATAGCTCAGTGGAGGTATATAGCTACTTTTTCTAACATATGGAACAACTAACCGAAGGCTCTCTTACCTATTACCTAGGGCTAGAAAACGATGATCAGTAGGAGGATACGACAGGAATACTTCAGTAGGAAAATTAAATTGCTAGAAATAGCAGTTAAGTCCCCCTATACAGCATAATTCTTTAACTCTGCGTCACATGCTGGAGCGCTCCATATGCAAAATAGCAGCTAAGTCCTACAACTGAATATTGTTCTTTAGTACTTGATCATATGTAAGAGATTGTTTAAGTGATCTCTACATAAATTAAAACTAACAAAGTGAGCACAAATTCTCCTTAGCCTTAAATTATATTCAAGAAAACGCTTATGTAGTTGCTCTAAATGTTATAAATAGCAGCTAATTTCTCTTCTAAGCATTGTCCTTTTACCCTACGTCACATGGATGTGATCACTATATATATCCTAAACTAGCAGCCAATACCTGGAGGAAGATTTAGTTGCTTCTTCTAGCATATGCATCGACTAACTAAAAGATCGACTACATTTGACCTAAGGTTAAAGAGTAATTGTCTGTAGGAAGATATAGCGCCATTTCTAAATGATCTCATACATTCAACCTAAGGCTAAAAAATAATGGTAAGTAAGGGGGGTATATGCCATTTCTAGCATCTGGAGTGATCGCCTAAACGAATTGACCTAGGGTTAAAGAAAAATATTCTGTAAAGGGGTTTGACTGCTATATCTGCCATAGAGAGCAATCAACTAAACGATTTGACCTAGGGCTAAAAACAATGATCAGTCGGGGAATACAATTAGAATAGATTTGAACATAGCTTTATTTTATCAACGGTGGCCTGGGGACAAACAACAATTATTAAATATTTGCATAAGTTGTTGAAGCTCTGGCTGGTTTTTGCCTGTGTACTTCTAACCAGAAAACATTCTGCAGGAGCAAAGAAACTTTTAAGGGATAGCTGGCCTGCAAGTAATAGAAGCTAAATCTCCAGGAGATAATACCATACATTTTTAAACACTGAAAGGCATCTTGGATAATATAAATTGAAATATATTGGGTCTGAGACGAAATATATATGTATGAAACATTTGTGAAGGTAGGTCGACTGGATGAAGATGACTTGGGTTAATCTATAATAACGAAGACACGATGGAAGCATAACGAAGCACTGACACATCTTATGTTATGGGCAGGGTTTGCAATCGACTAAGCCATCGGTTCTCTAGAAAATTGTCTTAATGCTATATTGCTCGGGAACAAAGAATCTCTCTCCTAGATCTAACCCCACCGATTTCCTCTGAAAAGAAGACAAATTTATCGTAACATTTTCAGATGCTTCTGAACAAATAACTAAACTGAAGCAATACAGATCAAAGTTTTCTACTCATATTTGTTTCAAATTTTGGCTCAAGGCCAGCAATTTCAGGGAGGTGGATAATTCGATTAGGTCAACCTCAATGCTCAACTGGTCCTTATTTTATCGATCCTGAAAGGATGAATGGCAAAATTGACTCATACAGAATTTGAACTCAGAACGTAAAGACGGACGAAATCCCGCAAAGCATTTGCCCGGCGTGCTAGAACGATTCTGCCAGCTCGCCACCTTTCTACTACATCGATCCCAGTACACAAACAGTACTTATTTTATCGACCTCGGAAAGATGACAGTTAAATTCAACCTCGACGGAATTTGAACTAAGAACGTAAAGACAGGCGAAATGCCGCTAAGCATTTTGCCCGGCGCGGTAACGATTGTACCAGCTCGCCGCCTTAAGGTTTTTCACTCATAATGACAACGAAATGACAGCAGCAGTTTTGACCTCATGAGCTATCGGCTGGTAATTACAAAACTGTATCCCATCGACCATTTCGCTCTACATTGCACTACACTAGCTAGCAGTACAATTAATTTTACCAGCCTCTAAAATATTAAGATATATCATTTTCTCTGCATCTCCTCGCTATATTCATCTGTCAACATGATTCCATACAACTATTTCCTATAAGACAAACACACCAACATGAACAATAATGTTCTTATAATAGATAAGGTATAAGCTTAAGGATATTTAAACTCACCATGTAATCTAATAGTTCTGTGAAATCTACTCGGAAGAAAATAGATTTGAAACAGCATACGTAAATAGTTGTAATGTCAGAGTGCGGAGAAGAACGTGACAAGAAAAACAATAGTGTGAAACTAAACAGCTATAGAATTCCAAAATAATTCCTTCAGTGATACAAGCAAGCATGTGATAAATTTTAAGAATTGTAGAGCCATTTCATAAAAGGACTACTGAAAGCAACAGAATAATAAACTACAAATATTCTGTTATTTACACCATCGATTCAGCGTCGTATCTAGCTGTCTGTTGTAAACCACGCCAATTGTGTATGTTGTTGCATTTACAGCTCAGCTCTATGTGAATACACATAGCTCGGAGCTATGCTATCTGAATGAAACATTCAACTGAGGGTTTCTATATTTGACTGTTCCTATTCTTTATTGTGGGGCATGCTCTCCTAAGGAGTTTGGACTTGAATTCATGTCTCTTTTCTTCGGTTGAAAAATGGTAGGTAGGATGGCTTCTTAGGAAGATTCGATAACTCAGTAGAAACTATAGTAAATCATTTCATATCTAATGGTAGTGTTGAGTTCGGTTCCCTCATTGGTATTAGAGGAAGGAGAGCAAAACGACAGCTAGATATGTCATCCTATTCTGTGTGATAGTGAGTAATAAGGTTACCATATTCAAAAGCATAACAGTGCGGTTCGAATAGAAGACTATTCTCCCGCCGTGGTCACTCGATCTGAAAGAAATAGATGGCAAACCTCCTAGAAATTAGATCCTACTGTCTTGAAAGGAAACGGAACACATATTGAATAATGTAATCCTAGAAAGAGAGAATGGTTATGGGTTGAATGCCGTTGGTTATAGACCTCGGCGATCAGGCTGAACAATTACAAATTTTCATATAAATAGCTAACAACGGGGTTCGTCTATGGCCTCTCAAGTTAGAAATTGTAGCCACAACCTACATGACTGACTGTTGGCTGTCTATACTTCAAATAGGTAGAATGCTAATTTATTACAATTAATTTCATTATAAACAAAATTGTAGACCTGTTTAGAAAAAATACCCAAAACTTTGTACACATTTGTATGTATTAAGGCGGTGATACAGAACTGGTATATAATGATGATGTTGGACAAAAAAGGATATGCAACATTGGTACTAATCGGCTGGTGTGAGTGTATGTGTGTATATATATTTTTATTCACCATCCGTGTCGAAAAGCCACTGAAGAGGAAGAGATAGAATCTCTTGATAGACCTGTTGTGTTAAAAACACAAAATAATTCGAAGCGAGACGAACAACATCGCTGTATCAACTCATGAAAATGACAGACTGGTACGCCTTTGTTGAGGTTTGTCAGCTTCGTGCCAAAGTTTCGCACCTGCTTAAACGAAATTTTTGCTCCATTGTATACACAACAATGAATAAAACATTCACATGTGTTGCAGAAGTTTGCCGGACTGTAGGAAAACTTGGTATACGCAACTGAAACAGAAAAAATTTAAATTGCTATTTGTGTATCATACTAAATGTATACACAACATTAGAAAGCCTGATGCTGTGCAATTGACCGAGATAAAAATCTCTTCATAGATTTGTGCTAAAATTACAGTGTATGTGCTAGCGAGACAAATATAATTTCTGTCAGAGATTAACATGTTCTCAATATTGGATCCAAATCTATCTAAGGACCTCTAAAATACGGTTTTGTAGCGTTGCTGTAGAAACCAAAATTGACTTATGGATCTGAGTCTTAGACACCTACGCAAGTAATAGAAAGCCGAATAAATGGAAGATATACCAAAATATTGAAGAGAGTGAAGAACGTTTCTAGGGAGTAACATTTACTGAAAGGCGCATGATTTGGAATTATAGCATTATTAATGAACGCCATCAAAAAATACAGAATTGAGTTTATGGGGCACAGGTGTGGAAGAAAAGATGGTATTTTACGTTATCTGTTATTATGAGAACCAGTTGATATAAGAAAATCGGGCAAAGCATGTCGAACAGCAGTTACTGGCAAACACAAAGCTTGTCGCAGAGATGATAGAGAACTGAGAAGCCTGGAGAGTACAGGTCAATGGGATCCGAGTACACACCTTCTCACACACGCAGACACACACACACAAACACACACGCACAAAAAAATACTCACACACACATACATATAGACCCACATGCACATACACATGCGCGCACATGCACACTTACAAATAGGCGTAGGCGTGGTTGTGTGGTTAAGAATATATCCTGGTCTAGACAAAGGCTGACCAAGGCTTTATGAAGGAATCTGAAGGCGAAAATTTGCGGAAGCCTGTTTTTGTATATAAGAACGTTAGAGTAAATACCAGACTTTATATATATATATATAAGTCAATTCGATAAGCTAAAGCGGTGCACCAATAAGCCAGCAGTCCAATGAATTAAGCAAGCAAAAGAATATATGCATAGGTATAGTTTGCTTCTCATCCACATGGTTCCGATTCAGTGCTGCTGCGTGACATCTTGAACAAGTGTTTTCAGTTGTTGTCCGGTTCACCCAAAGACTTCTAAGTGGATTTGGTTAACGGAAACTGAAAGAAGCAATACATACATGCATGCAGTCTCATGTATCAGTTTTTTGTGAGTGTGTGTGTGTGTGCGTGTGTGTGTGAATGTGTATGTGTGTGGAGGGTTGTGTTTCTACCCGGTGTTGTTTTATTTACGTCCTCGTAACTTAGCGGCTCGGCGAAATAGACTGCTAGAATAAGCATCAGGCTTTATAAAAAAAAAATAAGTAGCGGGGTCGATCAGTTCGACTGAAACCTTTCATGGCGGTGCTCCAACATGACAGCAGTCTATTGACCGAAAGAAAAGATTTTAAAAAAAAAACGATATAGATACATCATAAAAAATTGTTAAACTTTTGAGAGAACGTGAATCAATCATTTTTTAAAAAGAGTCTCGAAGCACATATATGTTATAAATGACAGTATGTAAATATTAGGTTAAAAATCCCTTTCGGATAGAAAAAGGCGAAGGCGACCTATAGGACCCGAACCCATATCTCCTGGAGACATGACAGGGATTCTACAATTGGACCAAAATAAAGTTTCTAAATTGGATAAATTCAAACGATTGTTTGGTCCAATGGCAGAACGCCTGTCATTACATGCGATGTACGTTCGAGTCCCATGGACAGTCGTCGACACTTTCTATCCAGTAAGGTTTTTTCCACCCAACCCGATATTTGCATGCTTAGAACATTTATGAACTTCGACATCTCAATTCCCCAAAAGAATTAATACATATGTATATACGTATATATATATATGAACATCTCTTTATATTCACAACCATATCAAATGTATATATATATATATATATATATATATATAT
>NC_068982.1:156195491-156196048 GCF_001194135.2 Octopus bimaculoides | reverse complement strand
ATATATATATATATATATATATATACATATATATATATGTATAGATGTATGTATATTATATATATATGTATATAATATATATATATGTTATATTGAATGCTTGTTAGCGTTTGTACGTGTATGAGACAATGAGTGAATGAGAAAGAGACACAAACACAAAGAGGGCGATGAAGAAGAAGGGACGACTGTATATGTGTACCTGTAAAGAGAAATATGGCTGCAAATATATTACCGAATGAATTTATCAAAAGTTGATAACTCATAGGAAGGAGCGTGTGTGTATGTGTATGTGTATGTGTATGTGTGTGCATGTGTGTGCGTGTGCGTGTGTGTGTTTGAGTCTGCGTGCGCAATTGTATGTGTGTGAGTGAGCGAGTGTATGTATTTGAATACATGTCAATAATTATATCAACCAGTGAAGATTTTGCCAAAAGGCACATAGAATGGTTCATACAAAATCAGTTTTTATAAAGGTCATACATACATACGCATGCGCGCGCGCACGCACACACACACACACACACACACACACACACACACACACACACACACACACA
>NC_068982.1:156194546-156195405 GCF_001194135.2 Octopus bimaculoides | reverse complement strand
ATATATATATATATATATATATATATATATACAT
Organism: Octopus bimaculoides; assembly: GCF_001194135.2. NCBI lineage: Eukaryota > Metazoa > Mollusca > Cephalopoda > Octopoda > Octopodidae > Octopus > Octopus bimaculoides. The sequence continues at coordinate 156,195,371 of NC_068982.1, read as the reverse complement.
ATACATTTGTGTGTGTGTTTGTGGTAGATTATGATAAAAGCAGTGTTACATTATACTGAAGGCTCACTTGATGCTTTTTGTAGAGGAAAAAAATTTATTCTTTAACAAGAATTTTTGGCCAGCGAGCTGGCTCTCCACTTAAGGATGTCTACAAAAAGGAAATGGACATTCTCCTGTCCACGATACCAAACGAATCAACATTCCGACATGAAGAAGATACTAGGGAAGCAGTGCTCATCTCTTTCATACACCAAGCGGACCAACATCCAAGGGCGAAAGCATCATACAAGTGTGATGATATGGAATCTCACTACCCTGAAGAAATAATCCAAACAACAACGATATGCAACAGGATCAAAATCATGGAGGTGCTCCAGCATGAGCACAGTTGTGTGTCTGAAACGAAAAATACATGCAATCTTCAGCTGCACAAAGATACAGAAAATTTACTGAAATTTCATTTCAGTAGAAGGACATATTATTGTAACTACATTTAAACATTTTTGTATTCTTCCTTCCCACTTGGATTGTTCAAATGTAGTTACAATAATATGTCCTTCGACTGAAATGAAATTTCAGGAAATTTTCTGGATTTTTGTGCAGCTGAAGATTGCTCTGCATTTTACATTTAATGTAATGCTCACATTGCTTAAATAAATGGAGTCGCATGAAACGATCGTTCTGCATTAACCTTGAATATCCTTGTTGCTTATTTTGATTTTTAATCTCCTTATTTTGGAATTGTTTGGATAATACAATACTTAATTCTGGTGCCTAAACTTAAGTACTATATTCACCTTGAATCTAAATTATATATATATATAT
>NC_068982.1:156186425-156194490 GCF_001194135.2 Octopus bimaculoides | reverse complement strand
CGTGTACCCCTTAACGTAGCTCTCAGGCAGATTCAGCGTGACACAGAGTGTGACAAGGCTGACACTTTAAAATACAGGTACTACTCATTTTTGCCAGCTGAGTGAACTGGAACAATAATACACAGAAATAAAGTGTCTTGCTCAAGGACACAACGCGTCGCCGGGAATTGAACACACGACAGTAAGATCGTAAAACGAATACCCTAATAATGAAGCCACGCGCCTTTACACACACACACACACACACACACACACACACACACATAAATATACATATATATATATATATATATATATATATGTATATATATATATAAATATAAATATATGTATATATATATATATATATATATATATATACGTGTGTGTATGTGTGTACCTATGTGTGTATCTATATGCATAAAAAAAGAAAGGGATGAGGAAGAGGAAGGGAAGACATACATACATACACGCGCACGCACACACACACACATAACTATTGCATGACAAGTTAGTTGCGTTTAAGATTCTCCAGAATGACAACACTGTATTACATTTTATTAGAAAAATACAAATCAAAAATTGAACAATTTGTTCTATTTGCTTTCATTCTTTATCATTCTTAATTTGAACTATTTCCAATAAGTTCTTACAGCAACAAAATTATCGCCATCCTTTGTCTTGCCCTATGATGAAATCACCAGTTATGTTCTTTACAACGTGGGGCTACTGGGTGCAAGAATGCTAGAGAATACGACAATGATATCAGTACTTAGCTCGCGGGAAATATTCCTGTTAACAGAATTATATTCTACGTGTAAGGGCAAAATTATTATGAATTTATCGAGGGAATTGTTAATTTAAATGAAATACTATTATTTCTTTTAAATTATACTGAATTGAATACGTACTTTATATATTTGCCTATGAGTCTATGTGTGTGTATTTGTGCGTTCTTGCGTGTGTACGTGTACATGTAAAAGTATGTATGTATATGCAGAGAGAGAAAAAGAAAGAGAGAGAAGTACACACAGGCGTATATATGTTCATGTGTATACATATCTATTTGCATATACGTATTCAATTATTTATCTTGATCAATCTCTCTATCTCTAGGGCAGCGAACTAGCAGAATTGTTAGCACGCCGGGCAAAATGCTAAGCAGCATTTCGTCCGTCTTTATGTTCTGAGTTCAAGTTCCGCCAAGGTCAACATTACCTTTCTTCCTTTTCGGGTCGATGAAATAAGTACAGGTTGAGCATTAGGGTCGATATAATCGACTTAGCTCCTTCCCTGAAACTGCTGGCCTTGTGCCAAAAATTGAAACCAGTCTCTATCTAGCTTTCTTTTTCCCTCTCTAGCTTTTTCTATATGTGTGTGTATATTGTATGTATACATATATGGATGTATTTATGTATATCATTGTAGAAATAAACTCAAGAAAAATATTTTCGAACGAATTTCGCTTAATGTGTTCTTTGACTTTAAATATATAGGATTACATCAAACGTAGAATTGTAACACCATATTATATAAGTCAAGTAAGCAAGCTAATTCACAAGTGATTATTAACCAAGTTATGCATATTAAAATACTTATACTTTTTATATCTTCTCTGGATTTAAGACTTTGTTTATGACTCGCGTATATGTATAAAATATACAGGCATTTGTTGTCTTTATCAGCAGACGCAAAGAGACTTTGGATTATGTACCCCAGCTGTTAGCGCAAACATGAGCTAAAATATATTGTACCGTCGCTTTTAGTGTAAAACTTAACATGAAATTTACTCCAATATCTTCCTCTGCTTTGAAAATTAAAAATCAACCATGACTTATTATGACTGATAGCAGTGTTTTGTATCCGAAGATCATGAGAAAGTGAGGGAATCTGTCATATCTAATAGTCCTGCTTTTCTTACTTATACAAGCAATGCTTCCTTTGCATTCCTTATTTACCAAGCAATATTGTTTTCGTATGTCTGAATACAATCCTCACAACTTATCGACCTCTGCCCTCTCTTCTTTCTCGTAAGGTGTAACCTATCAACATCACTTTTTGGGTGAAATGCACCATTTATTCTCAGTATTTTCTTTTTCTCATCCAAATATTGTAGTTCCTCTGTTCGCTATTGTTGGACTCCTGCTCCATACATTAAGAAAACAATTGCCCACGAATTTATTGCTTGAAACTTATTCCATTCAATTTAGCTTCCAAAATCAATTTCAGCGTCCTATAATATTTTCATTTGGCTTCCATCAATTCACTTATGTCCAGATACCTGTGTCATTCTTTCTCAACTCTCATCACTACTCTTCCGGGGACAACTTCACATCATCCGCTTGTTGAGCATTACCTACTTTTAGAATCAACATTCCAAACTCCATTCTAATATCTCTATTCTAATAGTTCTGTTGTTGTTGTTGTTGGCACTCCGTCGCTTACGACGTCGAGGGTTCCAGTTGATCCGATCAACGGATCAGCCTGCTCGTGAAATTAACGTGCAAGTGGCTGAGCACTCCACAGACACGTGTACCTTTAACGTAGTTCTCGGGGATATTCAGTGTGACACAGTGTGACAAGGCTGGCCCTTTGAATTACAGGCACAACAGAAACAGGAAGAAAGAGCGAGAGAAAGTTGTGGTGAAAGAGTACAGCAGGGTTCGCCACCATCCCCTGCCGGAGCCTCGTTGAGCTTTAGGTGTTTTCGCTCAATAAACTCTCACAACGCCCGGTCTGGGAATCGAAACCGCGATCCTATGACCGCGATCCGCAGCCTTAACTACTGGGCCATTGCGCCTCCTAATAGCTCTAAAGCCATGCAGTTTGATCAGTGAATTCAGCTGGTGAATTCAGTGAATTCAGTTCTCCACCTTCCCACAGAGTTTTACGACATCCATAAAAGATGATTGATCTTATTTTTTTCTTTCCTTCACCGCAAATCCAGCTTTCTTGTTTCTCAAAATCAAAATCATGTACAATGCAGATAGAAATGGCGACAAGCTAGCTTCTTGGAAGATTCTACGTCTAATGTAGACAAAACTTCAGTTTTGCCTGCCAGATGTGAATTCGGTGATACATCCATTCATGTGTCGGTTCAATATTCACGGCACTGTGTGCAATTCCAAATATTTTCAAGCAATCCAGAATCCACGAATGAGGAACCATACTACATGTTTTCCAGTAGTCTATCCACGTCATTCCTAAGCTGGTTTTGCGCTTTTTATATTCTTTCAGTACTGTTCCAGTAAAATGTTATTGTGGTCCATGAACACGTACATATTATCTGATTCTATTCCGTTTAAAGGTTTCCACATGATTAACAGACAGGGCACTATCATCAATTTATCAACAGCATTTTCCCTTGATATTTCTTTCTGCCTCTGAAATGCTGTGGGGTCTTCAAGAAATGTGCTTAATTGTTCCGCTATCCTTTCGTAGCACACTGAAAATTTCTTCACCCAATGCCCCTGAATTCCATCTGGGTTTGCTGTTTTCCAGCTGCTTACCTGTCAACTTACACGCTGAATATCCTCCTTGCTTATTTTAATTTCTTCCTAATGATTTATATTGGCTTCTTTCATGTTGTTTAGCTTCTCTGCATTAATGTTGTATGTTTCCTTTCTCCTCCCCAAATCTTGTTCCAGAATCTTTGACTTTCTTCCTCGTTTAGGGAGCATGTATTTCCTCTGTTTTTTCAATTTATTTCCCGATGAAATCTTTTTGGGAGATTTTGAGGAGCCTGTTTTGCGTGTACTGTCTGATTGTCTGATCATATGAACTGACTTTTTGCTCTCTTCGCTTATTTTAGTTCCTCGATTATTACCGGTAATACTTTGAAATCGATACCATATATCTGTGTACTTGCGCCGATCCTGCAATTCTTCCTTTCTTCTGTCTAATACTGAGAGATCACTGTGTAATCCTTTTACCTTTTTTTTTTTTGGCCATAAGGATTCTCTTCTTCCACTATATGTTTCCTTATCCATCCCCACTTCGATTGCTTAGTAGATATCTTACTTCAAATCCCAAATTTTCTGCTACCACTATACTTGCTGCCTTTATTAGTCTATTAGCCTCAGTGATATTGTTTGTATATGTATATATTTTAAGATCCTATGTAATTTTCCTGATTGCTGCATCAGTTTCCATTAGTCCACTTACTTATAAGTCACATATAGTTCAAAATTCTCCGACTTCATTATAATACACGATCTACAATTCTTTTTTTCCTTCATCTGTGCTGGCTGTGTTAGTCACCATAGATATATCGAGTAGACTAACTTTTATTTCTTTTGCTATTTCAAGAGGTTTTATTGTCTCTGTCAGCTCTTCGTTGTGATCGATATTCGGTTCTTCTTCATCGTTGTCGTTTACATATACTCTTCTCTGAATTATTTCAAGTCCTAAATCTGATAACCAGCCCTTCTTCCTTATAATTCTGGCCTGGTCGCACAATCGTTACTCTATTGTTTCAAATATTCCTCGTTGCTGTCATTCTTGGTTCATCCTTTTTCTATATCTTCTTAATGGCACTCCATTATAATCTGTGGTTTGGCTCCTATAGTAGAATTCTATAATGATTGCATTTATTTCTTTGCTCTGCTTCAAAATTGCTAGCACGCCAATAAAATGCATAGTAGCATTTCGTTCATGTTTACGTGCTGAATCAAATTCCGCCGAGGTCGGCTTTACAATTCATCATTTTCTGGTCGATAAAGTAAGTACCAGTTGATGTAATCGACCTAGCCCCCCCCCCTCGAAATTGCTGTCCTTGTACCAAAATTTGAAACCATTATTATTATTATTATTATTATTATTACTAGATTGTAACGAATAAAACATCTATAAAATCGAATCGCGCTCTTCGTCTTGTCTATTTACCTTCGTGAAGAGTTAACTCAATCCTTTTTAAAATATTATTATTATTATTATTATTATTATTATTATTATTATTATTATTATTATTTTACCTCTCAGACCTCTTGGTCTTACTTGCTCTGGTTGATTCTGAGAGAGCAGACAGCAACCAATTGTCACAGGTCTCTCTCTTTGCGCAAGTTATAAGCTTTGATATTTGGATGTCAACTTATTGTAGAAAACACACAACACCCAAGTACCATTTTCAAAATCCTAGCTGTCCCCAACAGAGAAGTTTTTTTAGGCCTGCTCTGCTTCATGTCAATTCCATTTTTATGACATAATTCTCGAACCTGGTAGTTAATGCTCCGAATGCTCCTACAACTAGTGGGATAACAGTTACTCTCCCCATTGACTACATTCTTGCGATTCCATCTTTTAGCAGTCTGTATTTCTATATTTTTTCCAGTTCTTTGTCATCTATGCGTGCACCCTCAGGTATGGTAATATCTGTGATCGTGGTTTCCATTTTTCTTATCCATTACAATAATGTTTGGTCTCCGAACATCGATTAAGGAGTTACATTGGACTGCAACTCCCACAAGATCTTATAATCATTGTTCTCAGTGACATCATCTGGTTCATGTTTGTACTATTTCTGTGCCCAGACCGTACTTAACCACATTGTCGTAACTCCTTTTGTAGTGATTTTGTAGTGCCTCCTTTTGTAGTGCTTTTGTAGTGCTTTTGGACCAGCTTGCTACACTCACTCACAATATGTGAGACTGTTTCGTTTTTGCTATTACATTTTTACTACTTTTAATTATTTTCCCTTTCTTGTCACACTCAAAATATTGAGGAATAATTTGTTAAAAACTGGCAAGATGCCAAGACAACGAACACGATATTATCGAGAAATATATTTTCAAAAACGCTAATAATAAAGGAAAGGCATTTGAAATTTAAGTTTACAAATTTTTCGTTTTCTTTTTTTATTTATTTTAACGAAATGACAATCAGAACCAATATTGTTTTCCGTGTAATCTGCTAAATTCAACAAAAATCTTTGTAAATTAATTGACAATGACGACGAACATTAGTTGCTTGAACTCAACAATGAGCAGTTAAGTTCATAAGAGGATTATGTAAACTCACTGATTAATATACACCTGGATTTTCAAGGCAAAAATCATATTCTATTCATTTTCGTGTAATATTGTATAAAACCTACTTATTTGCTGTAATTAATTGTTTGACGTGCCTTGAACATGTTCCTTAAATAGCAGAATTCTGGGGGAATGTTATATATATATATATATATATATATATGTATATATGCATATATGTATGTATGTATATGTGTGTGTGTGTGTGTGTGTGTGTGTGTGTGTGTGTGTGCATATATGCATATAGATATTTTGCAGTTGATTTCTTCTTGTTTAAAAAAATCTATTCTTTCTGTTATCAGTCAGTATCTTTGTTTAAATAGAAATGCGAACAGCCAAGCACGTGGCTCGTGAGTTATTGATACATTTACACGCCTATTAACTTTGGAACATTATTAAATTCTAACATTTCCTCGAAGAGCTATGGTTACAGATCTACTCTTCTCTCCCTACATTCACTTTATGTAAGTCCCCATCCTGTGACAATTAGATTCTACTTTACCCTTTGCAATCCGAGAAGTCTGACTGAATTACTTACCCAATCTTCTAAGATGTCCTTCAATGAGAAAACTAATTATATATAAACATGACTTTTGTTATTTGGAAAGTATATTAATCTTCATGAAGTTTTTCATTTCTGATTTTTCAGTTGAATGCAGGAATTACCCAACTTAACAATTCATTCACTTCCAGATATCCAGTTTTTAAGTTAGTTATCGCTAACTGATGAATTCTTATAGAAATAATATAAATATATGATTGTTACATACTCGTGTGTTTCTACGGCTTTAGCTTTCCGAAATTGGTCCTGAAATTTACCAAAGATTTTACCATTTAGCATGATTTCATCATGCAATATAATTCAGAAAACATGAATAAAATCATTTGATTTGCTTCATCAGAGTTTTCTTTCAAGAAGTTTACGTAAACTCTCTGAACGCCTCTAAGCTATTATAGAAGAAACTCTCCCATTTATACTGCTGAGGGACCGAATACAAATTCGGATAATTACAAAATGTATTTCGTACACCAACCACAAAGCCATACTTGCGCCTTGTTGTTGATGATGGTTTTGTTGTTGTCTTCTTTAAGTAACTTGGTGATGTAATTACTTTTTTTGTTATTATCAATTGTCATCAATTGTCATCAATGTTCTTATTTAATGAAATTAAACAGAATCAACACCAGAATTTTCAGAATTCTAGTTGTTGGATGCTATGTTAATATGCTCCCCTTCACACCTCATACATGAATTCACCATATTTGAAGTGCCATAAAAAAATTATGGATATCCATTTCACCTTTATATAAGAGAGAGCTGAAAAACATACTTGAATGATTGATTTATCATTTGGAAGGAGACCATTGATAAACTTGTAGAATTTAAATCTGTACGGAATGATATAAACCCTAACATTCAATTTACAATAGAATATAGCAAACACTAGCTCCCTTTCTTGGATATTATGATTAAAAAAAAAGTCAACGGACTCGAATCAATATATCCTGTTTAGCTCACGCCACCCAAAAACACTTCAAAAGAAATATCCCCCTTAATTTAGCAAAAAGGATTTCCACAATAGTGTCAGATAAAAATACTCGGGATCTTCGTCTTCAAGACCTCAGAACAACACTAACTGAAAGATAATATCCACCATCACTTATAGACAATGGAATTAAGAATGCTAAGAAATTAGACATTAAAACACTTAGGGCAATAAAACGTAACAACACACCTCATCTCCACAAATACAATATAAAATATATTTAAAAGTATATTAAAACTATGTGAAACGTGTGCATTTTCCTTCTTTGATTTTATATATACTTTTTTGTATTACGACTCACCACGTGGGTATAATGTACATACCTACATCTATATGTATACATACATGCATACAAGGGTACAGATCATCAAGAAAAACGTTATCTGTATAAATACATTTATACATACATCTCTACACATATATAGATGTATATACATGTATACGAATATATGTATATATGTCCGTACTAGTGTGTGTGTGTGTGTGTGTGTGTGTGTGTGTGTGTGTGTGTGT
>NC_068982.1:156182863-156185363 GCF_001194135.2 Octopus bimaculoides | reverse complement strand
ACAACAACAATAAATGTGGGTGAAAAATAAATAAATGATTCAATAACTAACCTAAATATATCACATGTGATTTTTAATACCTCGTCATTTCTTTCCTTTCTCACTTTTACTGCTCTCTCTCTCTCTCTCTCTCTCTCTCCCTCTCTCTCTCTCTCTCTCGCGCGCTCGCTATGATTGTGTCTCTCATTTCATTCTGCTTCAGACGACGTTAATAAATACTTGAAGAAAAATACGTACTCAGTACATACATACAAATAGGTATATATGTCTATATATACTCCTAATGTACTCATACACACACATGAAAACACGTACATGAAAATACGTGTTTGTGCGCATGCACGATACATACATACATACATATATACACATATAAACATATATATATATATTCATATATATATAAATATATATGTATATATGATACATATATATATATGTATATACATATGCGTAGATAAATCATACATAAATATATATATATATATAATCCCAAAAAAACTTTGAACATATACATAAATATATATTGTAATATAAATGGTACGATCAGCCTCTAAATCCACGCCTCTCACGAAACTTAGGCTTGCTTTCGTGCATATTGCTCGTCAGTTCTGCCCATGTTTAACGCCTCTTGCAATATTTGGTAGTAGATCTTACCACTTCCGGCAGTGCTGGCGTGCCGTAGACGCTAACTGCTATTTCTCGTGTTCTTTGTAACATGCTTCCGAACGATGACATAGGTGCAGGCAGATTATTTGTCAATCACATAATCCATTGCATCGCTTTTATTTGAATCGCCTACAGTTATCGTGCGTGACGAAGGATGTTGAAGCATTTTTGTCTCCCATGACTAGCTGAAATACCGAGGCCATTCAAAGTGGGAAATAACGACGTAGCTTATTCAAAAGCCAGGAACTCAAATTTTTTAAGAAAGTAACTACCCATGGCAGAATAAAGAAGAAAGAGAAATTAAAGCTAGGGTATGGAAAGGAGAAGAAGAAAAAGTAGAAAGAAAAAAAAGAGATAAGAAGATCAGAATGGGGGAAAAGATTTGGTCGGTGAGTAAGAGGGTGGAGAGAATATATTTCAATAACAGCTTTGGGAATATTAAACTGAATCAAGTGACCGCCCCTCCTACTCAAAATGGAAGAATTGAGATATGAATGAAAGACGAACAAAACAAAATAAATCGAGAAGGCGGTGACGGCATGACTCTTTCTGTGTAAAAGTTAAAATTTCAAAATAGACAGAAGGCATTTGTCGATTTTGCCGTTGGAAGATTGAAAACGATGTAAAGAATGTGTCTAGAAGGAATTTCTCTTTAAACTTAGCGGCAGCTTCTCTTCTATTCGGTGTATAGAAGATTATTTGTTCAAAATGTTTGAACAGATCATTGGCTGCTAAAAACTATGATAACTTCCATGAAATACAACTTCCGTTGGCCAAACATTCTTTAACTATTATCGTATCAACGAAACGAATATGGTTGCTATCAGCGAAATAAATAGTGATATTACAAGCTCACATGTTGTTTATTCGAGTTTTACAATTAATAACAGAGAAATGAGGTGAAAGAAAACCAGACAGAAACAAAACAGATGACAAGTTAAAGTGGGAAAGAGAGACATTGGGAGAGAAAGAAAAAGAGAGAGAGAGAGAGATACAGAAAAAGAGAAACAGAGATAAGGAGAGTAAGAGGGAGAAAGAGAGAGGCAAAAAAAATGGGGGAGGAAAATGTAGGAAGTTTTATTATGAAACATCAAACTGATTGAAGAATTGTGTTGGATTTGTGTGCTTTTCTAAATAAAACATTTATGTAAATATTCTGTTTGGAATTCAAGCTATCACTCTCCTATAAATGAATGTAAGTATGAATGTATATATATATATATATATATATATATATATACGTATGTATGTATGTAAGTTAATGTAAACAAATAGGAATGTAGGTAAACAAATGTATGTAAAATAGCGACACCAAATATGTAGTGCATATTGAAATACCAGGAAGATGTTTGCGTGCATTTAAGTATATTTGTCAGAGTGTGCATACCTGTTAGTATACGTATGAATATTTCTGTATCTATATACGTCTATAAGTGTGTCAGAGTGTATGTTTTCACGTGTGTGTGTGTGTGTGTGTGAGTATATTCAGCTAATACATTCTGCTGTTCAACTCAAGGGAGAGTTGAACAGTGGAGGGTTTTCAAATACGAAGCCCCTCTCATGTATGTTCTTCAGCCCTTAACTTCTTACACTGTAAAGGGACCGAGCCACATCCAGACCATGAACCTGGACATTCCCCTGATATCAGTTTCTGTGCTATTGTCTGCTTGTCAACCCTTCTGGATGGTTAAGGTGTCCAAGATCAAAGATACCCTGTTTTGTACCGTGTTCAGTCGAAAACGCCAGTTGACAGTACGGTAATTGGCTAGAACTCCTCTCTCTCTCTCTCTCTCTCTCTCTCTCTCTCTCTCTCTCTCTCTCTCTCTCTCTC
>NC_068982.1:156180965-156182081 GCF_001194135.2 Octopus bimaculoides | reverse complement strand
ATCGCCATTGGCTTCAAACACGGCCTCCAGACGACTTCGGAATCTCCGGCAATCCTTCTGGACGGTCCCCTTCTTTAAGTTCGTGAATGCTGCCATAATCCTTGCCTTCTGTTCATCATTGATGTTACACGGAGTTTTGTTGGTCTCTCACTCAACTGCACCTCAAACATAATAATCAAAGGGGTTTTCAGTCTGGGGAGTTATGTGGTCAGATTTTAGGGCTGATTTGGTCGCAGAAATTTTCTGACAACCATGACAGGGCTCTCCTGCTTGTGTGGCATGGTGCAGAGTCCTGGTGCCAGACAGAGGGTCATCCAGCAGTCACCCTCATCACCCAGGGCCGCACTACATCCTCCAGGCATATGATGTAGGCTTCCGTGTTGAGTGAGGCCGTGTGGATCACTAGTGATCACTCCAAAAACTATGATGTGGACTTCATGTTTGATTTTTATAACTCTCAAATTGACACCCAAACACTCTGAAATGTTCGTATTGGAGCTTCCGGCGTGAATGCTAAGCAGTACAGTATGTCGTTTCCAAATTTCTGGCAGAGTGAATTGCGTCATGGTGATCTTTTTTCTCTCAGACGGTGCCCAACTGATGATACTATACTGTGTAATGGATAAAATCAAAAACAAACAACGCGCATGCGCGAAATTAAACATATAAAATGGTGACAATTTACCCATCGCACCCTGTATATACATGCATATATATTTGTATGTTAGTATGAATAGATAGACATCCAGATAGAGAGAGGAGGGGAAAGAGAGTTAAAAAGCTGTCGAGAATTTGATGAACTAATTGGTTATATATTACCGCCCAAAAATCTGATAGAGAAGCCAAAGCGACTGGTATTAGCATCAGCATCAGTAGTAGCAGCAGCAGCAACAGCGGCGACGGCAGCAGCAGCAGCAGCAGCAGTAGTAGTAGTAGTAGTAAGTCAGCTGTTGTTTCACTCAACATTACTCGTTATTTCAGCAATTTTCCAGTTGTTATAATGATAGCTATTGATATATTGGGTGTGTAGCAAGAAGGCATGGAGGCAGTGGTGGTGGTGGTGGTTGTGGTGGTGGCGGTGGTGGAGGTGGTGGTTTTGGTAATGGTGGTGGTGGT
>NC_068982.1:156177599-156180751 GCF_001194135.2 Octopus bimaculoides | reverse complement strand
GTGGTGCTGGTGCTGGTGCTGGTGGTGCTGGTGGTGCTGGTGGTGCTGGTGGTGGTTGAAATGGTGCTAAAAGTGGTAGTTGTATAGGAGCTAATAGTGATTGCAAGGGACTTGTGGTGATAGCGATGGCAATGGTTGTAGCCATCGTGGAGATGGACGTACACAAGAAGGTGAGGCTATTTGTCGTAATCGCGTTAGCTTTGTTGCTCTTGGTGCGATGTGGATGATGATGAGTGTGGCTCAGACAGCAATATTGAGTGGAACATTTTTACTCCTCTTCGTTGCGCTTTCTGTATTACTTGATCTTACACACACGTTCCCATTATTAAAACCAACACACACACACACACTCTATCACACGCACGCGCACGCACTCACACACACATGCATACATACATACATATATACATTCAAACATGATGATGATGATGATGGCCGTCCACTCGTGACCGAGGAAGACCATTGCCGACTTTCAGGAACAGTGTGCGCTCTAGGACTAACTTATATTTTGCATTTGCGGCTCCGTTGGTGGCTAATGAGCCCTCTTGACAAGCATACACGACTGCAAACATCGCAGATTAAGCTTTCCCCATTCACTATATGAGTCGTGCGCTTTCGCGCAGCTCGCTTAAGTTCTTCATGCTGGATACGTGCTCTCTCAAAAGTGTCGATACCCTCCTTAACCTGCTTCCTCCATCCGTGGCGATGACAGGCATTGTTCTCCCAGTCAGTATCCAGCATATCACAGGCCTTTAATGAGGACTTGACAATGGGTATCTCGTAAATGATGTCCTATCTTAATCTCAATGTGGCTTCCGATCTGGTAGAGGGACAATGGATATGATTTTCACAGCAAGACAGATGCAGGAGAAGTGCTATGAGCAGAATATGGATCTTGTCCAGGTATTCATTGATTTAAAAAAGGCCTTTGATACTGTAAATAGGGCCTTTCTATGGAAAATACTTGGCAAAGTTAGATGTCCAGATCCCTTTGTATCTATAATTAAATCATTTCATGATGGGATGGAGGCTTGGGTCAATGTTGGTGGTGGCACGGGGGGACCCATTCCTCTAGAGGATAGTGTCAAGCAGGGTGACATTCTTGCCCCAACATACATACATACATACATACATACATACATACATACATACATACATACACACTTACATAAGCGAGATGTGACCAGAAGAAAACCTTGCGAGAGAATTTGGTTTGGTAGACGGAAACTGAAGGTAATCTGTCATAGAGGTAAGCATTTGGCATTTGCCAATCTTCTCTCGAAACGAGGCGTCGGACTTACTGCAACATTTTCATGTGAATCGTCACCGGTTGCATACCCATGGTTTTTGTATGTAAGACATTACATAATTACTTTGTAGATATTTTTTCTCTTTATTTTCATTCTGTGTACGTTGAGCTCCATGTATGTATATATATAGGCGTAGGAGTGGCTGCATGGTAAGTAGCTTGCTTACCAACCACATGGTTCTGGGTTCAGTTCCACTGCGTGGCACCTTGGGCAAGTGTCTTCTACTATAGCCTCGGGCCGACCAGAGCCTTGTGAGTGGATTTGGTAGACGGAAACTGAAAGAAGCCCGTCGTATATATGTATGTATATATATATATATATATATGTGTGTGTGTGTGTGTGTGTGTGTGTGTGTGTGTGTGTGTGTGTGTGTGTGTGCCTGTGTTCGTCCCCCCAACATCGCTTGACAACCGATGCTGGTATGTTTACATCCCCGTGACTTAGCGGTTCGGCAAAAGAGACCGATAGAATAAGTACTAAGCTTACAAAGAATAAGTCCTGGGGTCGATTTGCTCGACTAAAGGTGGTGCTCCAACATGGCCAGTCAAATGACTGAAACAAGTAAAAGAATAAAAGAGTAAAAGATTATATATAAATCTTGTGTTTATCTACCTACCTATGTATAAGTAAGTGTATGTGCGTATGTGTGTGTGTGTGCATATATGTGTGTGTTGGCTGTCCACTAGCGTCCGATGAAGAGCATTATTGAGAAAAAGAGAAAGGAGGAAAGAGTTAGAAAAACTGTTGCAGTATTGCAGGTCCAATAAAGCGATAATAGCTCCTGGACACTCTGCATTGTATTGGAATGATCCACAGAGGAAACCAGGAAGATCGCTGATATTAGTCGAGTAGCCAAGTATAAATACTTATATATTGATTATTTATTGCCTATGTTATGAACAGATTTTTTTTAGAATCAAAACAGAATTAACTCTCCAACAACCTGCCCAATAAAGAATTTTTTTTAATGTCTTTCCTTTTAAATATTCACACAAAATTGTTTCCTCTTTGCTTTTTTATTATATTTTTATTTTATGGCTGCAATGTTATGCAGTTGTATTATTCAAATCGTTGGTTTTGATAAGGATATTCCTGGGATGAATTTCATTGGAATTGTATCTAATCATAAACCATTAATACACGTTTCGAACCCTATGAAATACATCTAATCGCAGACTATGTTACGATAGTACGCATTCAGAATTATCTAAAGGATATTATTATAGAGCAGTAAATTGTAATTCACGGAACGGTAGCAGACATACATATATGGATGTGTGTCTGTACGTGTGTGGGGGTAGATATTTGAATGAATGAATGAATGAATGAATGGATGGATGGATGGATGGATGGATGGATGGATGGATGGATGGATGGATAGATGTTTCTTCCACGTTTGGTGATGACAATTTAGTCGTACGACCAACTGAATAACCTGCTCCTAAACTAACATCTAAGTAGCAGAGCGTTTCATACACACATGCACCCTTAACGTAATTCACGAGCAGAAACAGCGTGACACAGCGTGACAAGTTCTTAATTTTGAATTAAATTAGAATCTTTCGCAACTGGCTTTTGTTCAGTTCTCGTCTACGCAACTTCACTCTCAAAGTTACGGGTCGACACTCGCCTTAGTTGCCACATAGTGCAATCGAACCCGAAATATCGTGGTCGCAAAGAGGACTTCTTGACCATTCGGCCGTACTGCGCCTGCATTCATATGCGTGTGTATGTATTACTTTATGTATATATATACATATTTACATATGTATATGTGCGTATGTATGTATGTATATACATATATATATATGTATAGATATGTATATATATATATATATATAT
>NC_068982.1:156175979-156177280 GCF_001194135.2 Octopus bimaculoides | reverse complement strand
TATATATACATATATACACACATATATACACACTTTCACACATATATATATATATATACACACACATACATACACATATATATATACACACACACACTCACACACACACACACACATATATATATAAGAGGGGATGCGCTGAAAAGTTCCAAGCTTTGAGTAAAATGAGTAAAAGAAAATACAGGAGGATCCGTTAATTACGATTTTATTCAACATTCCTCTCAGATTTAACTCATTTATGGCAGCGGTCCTTCAGTTTTTCAAAGCCCTGCAAAAGAACTCGGAAGGTTGGGCCTCCAGTCTGGTCTTAGACGATACCCTTAAAACCAGCCACTTTCCAGCACCCACTTCGTTTGTAAAGGTCTTGTATATCATATTCTTGACAAAGAAATTCTAAGCAAATTAATTATATCTTGCTCAAATTCTAATAGACAAACGATGTTCACTATAATAAACCATACGTGTAGCTCTATTTTATATAATATTAATTCAATATTTGTAGTCCTAGTCTGGTTATAAATTACAAATATGCTATTCGAAACATATTCCTTAGATCTTGTCCTTAATTATAAGCTGCAAATACACAGTTAGAACGGTATAAATTTACCATGTTATCTGTCAAATGCTTAACATGGAGTCAGATCTGTGAGCTAACGCACTGTAGTCTTCACGTCTTCGTTAAGTTTAAGTGACAACAATTAGAAATTAGAATGAGAAGGGTTTTTTTTTTTATTTTTCCTTCTTTTTTCATTTCTTTTTCCTGACACGTTTCACATAGAAAGCATTCTTTAAAACAGAAATAAGATTTTGACGCATTTCGCCATTGGGTGTGAAATATGGAGCCTCGCTATTCGTAAAAAGGCGGCAAAATATTTCTTGTTTACATATATTGTTTCATTGTTAAAGGTTTTCTCTCGTTTCTGTTGCTTTGTGTTTGTTGAGCACACATACATGTATTGCTGT
Source organism: Octopus bimaculoides (assembly GCF_001194135.2). Taxonomy (NCBI): domain Eukaryota; kingdom Metazoa; phylum Mollusca; class Cephalopoda; order Octopoda; family Octopodidae; genus Octopus; species Octopus bimaculoides. The sequence goes on along the minus strand of NC_068982.1, from coordinate 156,176,317 downwards.
CTATCTGTCTATTTATCTATTTCTCTGTCTTTGTGTCTGTCTTGCTGATTCCTTTCATGGTTCTGTACACTGAATACAAATACACAAATACACATAAATATACATTTGTATATTATATTCTTGTTTGTAGAAGTATATGCGTGCGGATTTGTGTGTGCGCATGTCTTCAGTTGTCTGTAACGTGCATAGTCAAAGCACAACACAAATCAAAAGAGTGTATAGGTATACACACTAGCAGATACTTATAATACACAATCATACACATACACACACACACATATATATATATATATACATACATGCATATATATTCGTATATAAATATATATATATATATA
>NC_068982.1:156164016-156174016 GCF_001194135.2 Octopus bimaculoides | reverse complement strand
GTATTATGTTATTATCTTATTTACACAGAGCTTCTGGATAACTTCTTCATTTAACATCCTGACCCCCTCCTAACTGCACCCTCCTGTTAATAACTATTAGAATTCCCTAGTCCTTTAATAGCTCATTCTCGCATCTATGTTCTTTGAGCTCGGATGGTAGATAATTACGTGCACTTAACATATTGGGCTTTTAGACTATTTGTTTAAACCATGTTTTCTTACCTCTTCATTCTCCCTTTGTTTCTATTGTATGCTCTTGTTTTTCACTCTGATGAAGATCGGACACCTCAATTCGAATGGCCTATGAAGACGAAGAACTTTATTCGCGCATTTATGTATAGACTGCATTCTGAGAATTTTGATCAGAAACAGCTGTTAGCGTTGTTATGTCTTGGTGTTATGTGGTGGTGATGGTGGTGACAGTTGTGGGGGTGGGATAACAGTGGTAGCCTCGACTTGTGCACTTCTATGCGGTCTGTATCTTTCGCAAGAAAATATAACTATATATATACATGTATAGTTTTAGGGAAAGAACCAAGGTTCATGAACTTAATTGAGTTTTTACCTATAAATTTGAATTTTTATCCCTAATATTATTATTATACATATATATATATATATATGCATACACACACACACACACACACACACACACACACACACACACACACACACACACACATACACACACGGAGACAAAGATAGAGACAGAGACAGGGAGTTGACTGAGAGTTATACGATGGTTCTTCCAAAAGAAATGTAAAAGTGAGCATATGTAAAATTTCAAATAGCACATGCTGGTAGAGTAATCTATTCAACGTAGTCTTCATCAGAAGCGATACATTTTTGTGATTGTGGAAAATTTTCTTTCGAAAATGTTCGACATGCACTGTTGAAGCCATTTCTTCATATCCAGATTCATGTCGTCTGTATTATCAAATCATTGTCCTCGGAGAGTGTCCTTCATTGGGATTGATGGGTCGGAGGACGCCAGATCCAGACTTTATGGAGGACGGGGGACCATTTACGAGCACAATTTATCGCTTGCTTGATTTGTTGCTTAAGATGTGCATGGTTGCGCATACATCTTAAGATCGCTTTCAAAGTCTTGTTAGGTTTCTTTCTCAAAAAGGATTCTCTTAGTTTTTCAGTGTTTCAATGCACCACTCGCTGTTTATTATACAGCAACGTTCTAGAAAGTAAAGGGAAACGCTGTTCTTTTTAGCAGACAGTCACCATGACGTTCTGCACCGAATGATGGTTCTTGTACTTCTTAGCCACTGGATAAAAGAATCCATGGCCTGAGCCTTCATTTAAGGATCATAAAGATAAGTTTCACACTCTGTCACCAGATTAAAAAAGAAGAAAACGTACCTTCGTTGGTTTAAAATGCTTCCAGCAGATTAGAGCAGTTTCGATCATTCTCTCCCGCACTTTGCTGCCAAGACACACTTTGCATACATTTTCTGACACGGAAAGGTTTCCACTATTTTTGTTAAATCATCATAATCACAGTCATGTGTGTGTGTGTGCGTGTGCGTGTGCGTGTGCGTGTGCGTGTGTGTGTGTGCGTGGGTGCATGGGTGCATGCGTGCGTGTGTGTGTGTAAAAAGATAGATGAGCATTTTATACAAGCATAGATAGCTTGATAGACAGACAGACAGACAGGCAGACAGACAGGCAGACAGGCAGGCAGATAGATAGATAGATAGATAGTCAGACAGACAGATAATCATGTTATATTTATGAATTTTTTCTAATGCATCATTACTAATTCAGTGGTAATTAATGCACACATATATATATATATATATATATATATATATATAGTATTTCTAAAGGCATAAATATCTGCTCGCTATTCTACTCTTAAAATGAATCTTTACTATTTCTATTTCACACTTTCTGCACTATTTATCAACATAATATAACGTCATTTGAACACGACGTATATTTAATTAAACAATGTTTTAGTTATCATACTTCAATGTTCATGCTCGCTCTGTTTCGTTAATTAGAATTACAGTAGGCCACTGTTTCTAACACTCACTACCGTTGTCTTAGTTGTAACAATGTGAGAGATACATACACTAGTAGCAAACTGGTATCAACGCGATCTTGAAGATGAGTTTAAGAAATCGTTAAGAGATTTTATCGTATAGAAATCAAGCGCTATGAGGCATTCTTTTCAATAGCATCAAATATCTAAAAATTATAACAATAGATATTCGTAAGTCTTTCTCACTCATTTTCATGCTCTCTTTTTATCTCCCTCCCTTTCTCTCTCTCACTCTCTCCCTCTCTCTGTTTCTCTCTCTTCCTATTTTACTTTCTCACTCTTACGTCAATTTAAGCCTTTTATGTAGATTTACGCGGCCTTTCTTCTTTTTATTATATGAATTTGATTTCCAATTGGACGCGTGTTTTGATGATGGATCAAGTGATATTGTTTCTGATGACGAGAGAGTATTTTACAGGTAATTTAATTTCCTAAGACAGGTGTCAACAACATTTCCGATATTTCATTCAATTACCGTAAATTACATTATGCAGCAAGTGTTCTAAAAAGGTGGATGACAAAATACGTATGATGGGATAAAAATATGTAAGAACTTCTGATAATTACACAGAACTTCGGCAAGTGTCAGCTTAATTAGATTCAAACGAAATTGATCAGTTTTATGTTGTATATGACTGAAGTTACTGGTGAAGTCCTTGCAAAGCAAATGTCAAAAAATGCGTAAAGAATTTATAGAATTTTTTTTATTCTATTTTATCTAAAAATAAATTTTTGTTTTTATTCATTTATTTATTTTACTTCGAAAATCATTATATTCTAGAACGAAATGCAACTATCAAAAGCTCCAAAGTGAAACAAGATTGTGTCTCTGATATCAAAATAATTATTATCAAATTTTTCTGCCTCCGAAGAATATTATAACAATTTTGCTTCTCATACATGGTTTATTTGTAAAGACTTTTAAGATGTATGCAAACTTATTATGATAAAATATCATTTCACTCTCATCTCGGCCGTAAGGAGAATTAACTGACGCAAATATCCTACAAGATTTTTACCATATTATTACGGTCAATTACATCTATAATATTTGCTTCCATCAGAGCAGCTTAGTTAATCGATATCAAATATGAATATTTATGAAATGGGCCTGTGCTTCAAATTCCAGTCAACTATTTAAATAATTCGATTTAAAATATGTGTTCCAATAAATTATCAAAAATTAAATAACAGCTAAATGTCGCCATAGTAATGTTATCACATATAACTAATTCATAAGGATATACGCATGTATGGAGAGACAGAGAGACAGAGGTAAACACAGACAAACAGACAGATAGAAATGAAGTAAATTGAGAAAGATGTCAAGAGATCTGAAATTTGTTACCGATGCTTTTATTGTTGTTGTCTCAGGTCGGTTTTGACTGGCTTATAATCATTCCAACCATAACCATCACAACTTTTCCTCGTGTATCATGCATCTAGTATTAGATTACCCAATGAAGTCTTAGTTATCATCATTAAGACAGTGTTGTATAACCGACAGGAAATTTAGCTGCTATTTCTAGCAGGTCAATTGACTCCGTAGAAATTTCCTCTTGCATCAGCCTGAATTTAATATTTTATACTGACGGCAATTTTGCTATTACATTTAGCAGAAAAGTCATTTATTCATCAGAAAAATTATCTATCTCTGGTCACAAATATATTTCTCAAAGGATATGTATTTCTGACAAAAATAGAGGAAACGAAGTGTATCCATCTTTAAATTATATAATTGCTGTATATAGCTTATATGAGGGTCCTATATATTTTGACAGACTTCGACACCGATGATTAAAATAGTATCAAGACCTCATGTCTCTGAATAGACTCTTATCCTCTACTCAGGGAACCTTTTCGTATGAAAATCAAATGGTAAGATGAGTGCTAACATACGTAGCACAACGAATCTCAAACATGTATTCTAATTAAATTGCGAACGTTGTGAGGAGAGAGAATTATTAATTTATATATTAATTCTGGTCAAGAAGGGTAGTGGAGATAAACCTGTAATATTAATTAAAATTATTTAAAACCAGAATGTCCTCTTGCACTGCGTAGTACGTTTCATCTCAAGCTAAATTAGTGTAGTTTTTTTAGCACTTGATATCGTAATTCAGAGCACAGATGATCCAAGGGTTTGATTACTAAACAATCATTTGAGTGATCCGGATTCGTATCCTACCTCTAATCAGTTATGATATTTTAATTTCAAATAATTCAGTCTATCTAACTGTCAGTAAATACTATGAAATAGAATCAATTCTCTGTGGTTTTTACTGACCTTGGACAAAACTGAATGTGATTTCAGTTGTTGGCAGGGACAAAGATAGGACAATATGTTGTAAGTTTTTTATGATTAGAATATATCACTGTAGAGACAAAAAGATAAAATATTTTGGTAATGGTAGGCACCTGCTCTGCTGTGCAATACTTGAGAATAATGGAAAGGGGTGTATTAATTCAGGGACCATATTACATTGGCATTATCAGGTTCGCTTTATCATGTTTTGGGTTACTTGAGAGACATACTACATCTCAAACTTACATCTTAAGCCAGAGATATGACCCCAGGGATTTCACAAAAGACAGTGAATGATGATGATGCTAAACCATTCGCCGAGAAACTCTACCACCCAAAAGGTTGGCTATATGTGTGTGTGTGTATGTGTGTGCATGTATACGAGTGTGAGCGTGTGTGCGCGCGTGTGTATGTGCGTTAAAAATGAACGGATTAGAAGAATTTGGGAAGAATGGTTTTATTAAAAATATGCAGTCTCAAGAATTATCAAGTCTTCAGCAATTTCTCCTAACAGTTATCTAAACCATCATGTTTTTCATATGGAAACCGTATCGCCGTATCGGGTCAATGTGTTCTTATGTCTAATAGATAATCTACGTTATTTGTCTTAAAATTATCAAACAAGGTTTTTGAGCCATGAATGCCGTAGAATTGGGTTGAATAAATTCTGACGTTGTGAAAATCATATAAATTAATTCAACTGAGTATCGAAACCGGCTTCCATGTCCAGTTTATGTAAAGTTTACATCTACTCTCTGATGGTCTTCATTGGCTGATAACATTTTTATTTCTTAGAGTGCATTGTTTATTCTTATATCGAAAGTGTTAATGACACAAAATAAGAGAAATATCTATAACAAGACATGAAAACCGCGTCAAAATCAACTTAACGCAGGAGGAACTGACAATATTCTGAAAGCGAATTATATCAAAGAAATGTAAATAGCTTATAGAAGCAATGTAATGCAGTTTGGTGATGGTAAATATTTGGAGTGAAATGCCTCAGAGACAGTTAAACTATTTTATATTGTGAAAGGTGTACAACCCTGCAACAATTCCAAACGCTATTAATGTTAACACTCTTCGTTGGATGCTACTTACAGTTGCACTCAACGAGCGATGAAGAAACTTATACTGTGTTACATAGAACAGCCAAAAGCGAAGTTAGTAATTCTCAATGTATTAGTAATGTAAGAGAGAAAACAATTTTTGAATAATTTATCAAACACTAGTTTCTCTTTACACTGAACTATTTTGTTAATACAAATAATTGCTTTATTCAAAGAAAACAAGAGAAAACACCCCGAAAACATATTTCTCTCCTGATATCAGGGAAATATAGCCTTTAATGAAACAATAATGGGAAAAACTAACTGGTTAGAAAGTTTTCTTATTTCTGGTTCGTTTGTCTACATACTACTATAAAAGACTGGCAAACATTTCTACATTGGCGCAATGTATATAGCATTTAAGTAAGCTTTTAAGTAATCACCACCAAACAGCAGCATAGTAAACACATCGCTAGTTATATTCTCATTGTTCACACTGCAATCAATAAGAAAAACGTTCTACTCATTTCTACTTTCTTTCTTTTTTGTTTCTGTTCTTTTACACTTTGTTTAAGCTTATAGATCCACTCACACTCATGCACAGGAACACACATATACATGCATACATATAGATATAGATGTGTATACATTTATATCCATATATTTTAATTTTCATCTTTCGCTTGTGGCATTCATTCAACTGCAGCTATGCTGGAGCACGGCCTTGAAGGTTCCAGTCAAACAAATCGAACACATAGTTGGGGGGAGGGGTTTCAGTTTGGTACTTATTTTATCCGTCACTTTTACCGAATGTCACTTCTCGTAAGTCATGAAATAATGTAGTTCTTAATACTTTTATAGTGTTCATATATCCGACCAACGAATCTTATTTCATTTCAATATATATATATATATATATATATATATATATATAATACGACGGGCTTCTTTCAGTTTCCGTCTACCAAATCCACTCACACGGCTTTGGTCGACCCGAGACTATAGTAGAGGACACTTAACCAAGGTACCACGCAGCAGAACTGAATCCGGAACCTTGTGGTTGGGAAGCAAGCTTCTTACCACGCGCATATATGCCATACATTTAATTCTGGCATGCAGTTGCGTCGTTCAATTCTCTATACAGATGGCTCTGCTTTTTAACACCAGGCACGTTTCTGTCAATACCAACCACCTTAGTATATTATAGCGTCACTGAGAGCTTGTTGGTGAAGACTGATGAGAGGGTTTTTTTGTTTTTTTGTTTGTTTTTTGTATCGCTGTTCGACAAGCAATTCTCTTCCTTGTGCTTTCCCTACTCGAAATTTCATTTTATAAATGTCAGTGATATCCCCATTCATATTGTATCGTTTTGGTCTACTGCGGAGCAATTCTTCTAGATTTATTGCACTTGGATTTCTTTCACTATTTTAGCTTTTTTCTCCAAAATAAACTCATTTCTTGGTCAGTGGGAACACCTGTAATTTTTAATGACTGTTTCTTCATCTCTAAGAGTCTGCTTATTAATTTTGATTGAAATTCTCTTAGCTACTCATAATCTCATATAAGTGCATCGATTTATATACATGTGTTCTATATTTACTATCATCATACATTTCTCTGTTTTCTTTTTCAGTTTGTGTGTGTGTGTGTGTGTGTGTGTGTGTGTGTGTGTGAGAGAGAGAGAGAGAGAGAGAGAGAGAGAGACAGAGAGAGAGGGACAGAGAGAGAGCAGTGTAGCTATTTATGTATTTGTGACAAGTATCGCAACATGAATTATAGTGTTCCAGGTCCATAGAGACATTTTATTATTTTGTCTTTATGCCTTTAGTATCTTTGAGATACACTTTAAATGTTGTAGAAAGAGACTGTAAAATGCGTATATTTTCGAAAATGAGGATTCATTACTTTGCTATAAATACTAACCCAAACCTCCTCATACAGTTGATCCCTGCCAATACAACTCAAGCAGTCTGTTTCGTAGCATGCGCTTCAAAAATTAAATAATCTTTCCTCGAATCATTTGGTTATGAACACATTTCAATGGTCTATATCCTGAGCTCCCATAATTCATAATGCAGTTATTAGCAAAGACAGTTAGACGCAGTTGACTTACTACGAAGCCTCATATAACCAATCGAACTCTGATCTTCTGTTACACACAATATCGATTTGTGTAGTCTAGTGTCATGATCGTTTATTGTTATTATTGCACTTTTCTCTCTTTTGTAAATTATAATCAACCCCATTTTTACGTTTACCAAATGTCCCTTCTCGTAAGTCATGTAATAATGTAGTTCTTAATACTTTTATTGTGTTCATATATCCGACCAACGAATCTTATTTCATTTCAAGCTATTGAAATTAGTAATTATTGAATTCATAATTTTGAGAAAAATATACTTTATGGTTTCGATTTCTTTTATAACCAAAACTAGTAAGATTGTTTATTGTTTCGATGATAAACACAATCTTACGACGATTTCTCAGTTTCTCAGCTGTTTTCGATGTCGTTGCAGGCAAGTATGTATCTAGAGAGAGAGAGAGGGGAAGAGAAATAGAAAGAGGGAAGTGAATAAATAAATAAATGAATATTTTAAATAAATAAACAAATAAATAAATAAGGGAAAATGGGAGATGGCGAATACCAAACTAAAAGCGGGATACTATACAAGGAAAAAAAAAACAATGGATTCTGAATAATTGTTCACATGCCTGCAAGGCCTTGTCCACCATGTTGAAAACAATGAACCAGCGAACCATGTAATGTTCGCCGCAGCCCCCGGTTAAAGGAACAGATCGATAGAATGGCTAGCGTGGATGAGAGATATAGTGGCTTCACCGCAGTAGTATGACAATAGACGCTACGGCAATTTGTTTTATATGAGAATTACATCTTTTATTTAATTCCCTTCTATTAGTTATGCTAGATTAATCCTATTTAAGTAGTTAAATTGTATTTAAGCACATGGAATATACACTCACTCACACGAAGATAGATAGATAGATAGATAGATAGATAGATAGATAGATAGATAGATAGATAGATAATTTCTTGCCTCGTTTTTGAAAGCGGGAATAAAAGGTAGCCATTTATTTAAAACCAGGGTGGTAGATTAATCTGGTGAATAAAAATAGTTGTAATGATCTGAAGTAATTTACAGTAAATTAAATATTTTTGTTGCTGTTGTTGTTATTATTTAATCACTATGTCGGCTCTGATTGGGCGGAACAGTCATCAAAGGCGTTCCAGATGTAACCAGCCCCACATTTTCAGAGGACTTTTGGTGGTTGAGAGGAAACCAGAATCATGGCCCTTTTACAACATCTTTACATACCCCTTTTACAGCATATCTAAACCAGAAACCGGGCCCGAATGAACTCTGCTAAAGCCACTTACTCAGGGTGCCAGGTGGTAATATTAAACTGGATGCATTTGTTCTTACGTTCTGAGTCCAAATTCTGCTGAGGTCGTCTTTGCTTTTCATCATTTCGAATTCGATAAAATAAATAAGCCGAAATTACTCGCCTTGTGCCAAAATTCGGAACCAGTATGAAATTGGACGAATGATTGAATCTACCACCCAAGTAGGGGGCAAGAGATCTGGACTCAGAACGTCAAGAGCCGGACCAAATACCACAAGGTATTCGGTGCAGTGTTCTTACAGTTCCGTACATCCGCCACCACTGAATTCTTACGTCTATATTGATTCTAAAATTTAACCGCGGTAGGATTTGAACTCAGACTGAGGAGAAATACTAAGAAATATTCTATCAGACGTTCTAAAGATTTCGTTTCGCCAGTTCGTTCCCTAAGAGTGCATCTAGAACGATATTTTTTCCGATATATTCTTCCTGTTTTATGATGGTACGTTTTAAATCAATGACTACCTTTCATTTTCGCTCTCAAAAGCTAAGCAAGTAATTATTTATGCATCTATTTTCGTATGTACATATGTGCGTGTGTGTGCGTGTATTTGAGTCTGTGTCGTGTGCATAAATACCATCCGACTATTTACATAGGATTAATTTAGCATAACAAACAGAAGGAATTAAATAAACATAAAAGACATGGTTTCAAGAAGATTAGACGGTCATTATTTACAGGCTAAGCAATGTTTTTTGTTGTTTAATCGACAGTTGGACCTGGTTAAACCTACCAACGTTTCAACATTATGCAATGAGTCCTTTACAAGACGACGAGATGTGGGCTGAAAGAAATTTGGCTGTTTTTTCTAGTAGGCCAATAAATTATGCAGAAGCTGAATCGTTGGATTTGGTACACAGGAAATCAGATCAACAGGTACATAACAATTGTAACACAGTTCTTTTTCGCCTGTATCTATTCCACACTCGCCCATCTCTATCATTATCATCATCATCATTTTCATAATGATCAGCATCATCATCATCATGTCCATCACTATCATGTACATGTAGAGGAATTCTAAACGATATGTGTGTGAGCGTGCGCGTGAGCATGTGTATGAATGTAAACAAATTATGTACGTTATTTACATTATTTACATTTGACGGATATTTGTCCTCATCTTGTTTATTGTTAACACAACGTTTCGGCTGATATACCCT
>NC_068982.1:156159552-156164006 GCF_001194135.2 Octopus bimaculoides | reverse complement strand
TTATTTACATTATTTACATTTGACGGATATTTGTCCTCATCTTGTTTATTGTTAACACAACGTTTCGGCTGATATACCCTCCAGCCTTCATAAGGTGTCTTGGGGAAATTTCGAACCTGGGTTCTCATAGTGGTTAAGAGCGCGAGCTACTAACCCCAAGATTCCGAGTTCGATTCCAGGCAGTGACCTGAATAATAGTAATAATAATAACATCGAAAATTACCTTAGGAATGAGAACCAAGGTTCGAAATTTCCCCAAGACACCTGATGAAGGCTGAAGGGTATATCAGCCGAAACGTTGCGTTAGCAACAAACAAGATGAGGACAAACATCCATCAAATGTAAATAATTCTTCATCTCTTACATATAGAACTGTGAAAGAAATATTTGTTTTTTATTAGAATCGTCGAAATGTGTGTCATCTTCTTATATATAAGCATGTATGTATATAGTAGTACTTTATTGCCTACAGGGGGCTAAGCATAGAGGGGACAAACAAGGACAGGCAAAGGGATTAAGTCGATTACATCGATCCCAGTGCGTAACTGGTACTTATTTAATCGACCCCGAAAGGATGAAAGGCAAAGTCGACCTTGGCGGAATTTGAACTCAGAACGTAACGGCAGACGAAATACCGCTAAGCATTTCGCCCGGTGTGCTAACGATTTTGTCAGCTCACTGCCTTAAAATGTTTAGCTACTAAACATATATATGTTGTGTGTGTGTTATGTATGTATGTAAGTATGTACATGTATAACATCTTACTGGCTATAGCCATATCTGAGAGAGGAGAAAAAGAGAAAAGAAAGCATAATCGATCGCAGGACTTCGCTGTTTAGTTATTAAACACGAAAGAACGAAAGCGAAAGTTAACCTTCGCAAGATTTGAACTCAATGCCTAGAGATATACAAAAAATACCAACGCCCACGTAACTTTTCCAATTCGTAGTCTTTTTTTCTATTGTGCCTGTTACAAAATGGATGGGGAAAAAAACTCTTAAGATAAAGCAGTCCTCGACACACTATACTCGAAAACACAACGGGATGGTCAAATCTGGAATTCTTCGATCGTACGTCTTTTTAATGATAGATGACCCCCAGGTTAAACAACATTGAACAACAACCTGGTGTTGTAGAGAAAACATGTAATAAAAGTAATTTACTATGTCGTACGCAAATTGGAAATTTGTTCCCTGTTTTCTTTTATTATCTGATGTCAGCTTCGTTTTCAAACATGATAGATTACTTTCAGCAATTACTTTCTCCAATTAGTTTAACAATATTTGCATATATTTATTCATTATCGGTATGTTATATGTTGTTGTTGTTGTTGCCGCTGCCGCTGCTCCGTGTTTTTTCAACAAAATGAATATAAGTATGGACAATTTACTTCTATTTACCCATTGGTCTTTCTACTAGTGAGACACATAAATACACACACACACACACACACACACACACACACATACACACACACACTTATATACACAGGTGTGGATGCATGGTAAAATGTTTGCTTCCGAACTACGTGGTTCCGAATCCAGTCCCACTGCGTGGCACCTTGGGCAAGTGTCTTCTAAACTTCGTCAGTGGATTTGGTAGACGAGAGTGAAAGAAGCCCTCCTCATATATATATTAGAAGCTACATCAGAGATGATTTAGACATGCTGAACCATCTCCCAGAACAGGTCGTGGAAGAATCCCTCATGGTCTCCTTCGATGTTATAAACCTATACTCCAACATTCCACGTGATTATGGAATGGAAGCGATTCGATTCTGAATAGAACTACATCTAGAGGAAATACAAGAACGAATAAACAAAACCTTCATCATTGAATCAATCAAATACATTCTCCAGAATAATCATTTAATTTTTGACACCAACTGCTACCGCCAAATATCGGGAATTGCGATGGGCATGAGAGCAGCACCTGCCATTGCCAACCTCACAATGGGATTCTTAGAGAAGAAAATATATCAGAAGTCACTGCGAAAATTTGGAGACCCTCTCGCCCAATACATTAAAGAGAATTGAAAGAGATTCTTAGATGACTGTTTCATACTCTGGAATAACAACTTAAACAAACTCCTAGAATTTAAAACACTTCTGAACAGCATCCACACAAGCATTCAGATTCACAATGGAATACAACCAGGATGCACTTCCATTCCTAGACATTCTAATTTAAAAAAAACAAACAACAAAATCGAAACAGATATATTTTATAAAACAACAAATGCAAAACAATACCTTCTCTTTAGCTCTTGCCATCCTAGACACACGAAAGCTAACATCCCTTCACACTTGCAAGAATAATCTGCACTAGTGTCTCAGAGAGAAAACAAAAACTAGAGATTTAAGACTACAAGAACTGAAAAATGTCCTCCTGGAGAGATACTATCCAATCCAACTCATTAATGGTGGAATAAAACGTGCCAAATCTATCAACACCGACACATTAAGAAAAACCAAAGATATTAACAAACCTCTCCTTAAAACACTACCTTACATTTCCACATACAACCCCAGATACAAAGAAGCATTCAACACAATCATACAAAAACCTACCAATACTACACAAGGACCCAAAACTAAAAAGAATTTTACGTGACATTAAAATTGTCAAAAGCAACAAACAACCTAAGTCATTAAAAAAACTGCTAACTAATGCAAAATTATTCCCCTCTACAACAAGCCCCAAAGTAAAAGAAATGAAATAACTGCTGTAACTGCATGCTTGCCAAAAACACTGAAGAGCTTCGTGAAAAAATAAGAGTTGCTCCCCTTGACATATTGCTTCATCTCTTTACTTTTTTTCAAAGATGTCGTCCTACTGACAGCAAAAAAGTTTTCTCTATATAAGTTGACAATCGTTGATCGTGAAATCAGTACTTATTTAATTTGTAATTATGTAATGATGTAATATGATCCTAATATCACCATAAATGTTATCATACAAACTTTCTGTGACTCTTGCATTTCATTTCTTTCTTATATATATATATATGTGTGTGTGTGTGTGTGTGTGTGTGTGTGTGTGTGTGTGTGTGTGTGTGTGTGTGTATATATATATATATATATATATATATATATATATATATATATATATATGTGTGTATGTATGTATGTATGTATGTATGTATGTACAGGCCGTGTCTTTGTATTTGTGTTTATCCTCCGCCAACACTAGAAAATCGGTTTTCGTGAGTTTACTTCCCTGCACGTTAGCAGTTCGACAAAGAGGCCAATGAATAAGTGGCAGGCTTAGCAAAAAATAAATATTAGGGGCGATTCGTTCGAGTAAAATTGTTCAAAGTAATGTCCCAGCGTCGCCGCAGACTAACGACTGAAACAATTAAAAGATAATACATAATATACGTATACATACAGACACTGTGTCAATATTCAACACAGAACTTGGCGGAGTTAGATGTGAATTTTATATAGTACATAAAGCATATAGTCAGCTACTTGGACTATATTCGAGTACAGATTGGCTTGTCTTTCACTTTAGCTTGCTTAACAGCTTAACATTTGTATCATCTCTAGAGATTATAGAAATCTGATCATATTTCTAAACATTTGTAGAATATTTAAAGCGATTTCAACAAAAGAAAACTTTGATAGAATCCAGATGTACTTTAATATGCACGCACACACACAATTGTAAAGTTAGTGAAAGAATACAGCATACTTGTGGCTCAGAGGCCGTATCATTTAACCGGTTCTTTTCTGGACGCAATCTAAGCCATCTAAACTGTTTGACTCGGCAACCAGAAGAAACACCGCTCCAGATGTGAGAGAAGTAATTTATTGTGAGCATAAATAACCTGAATCTTATTTGAATAATTGTTGGGGAATGGCCCTGAAGAAAAGGGATTTTCGATGGGATTTGACCATAACTATATTAAGGGTGTGCTTACGCAAGACACACCTAAATTCTTCTGGTGATTAAGGGGACGTAGTGGGATGAGTAGTATTCGTTTTCTTCACAACATTGGCATATGCTCATCAGAGCATACTTTCAAGGTCTCTGCTTATAGAGTCAGTGTGGGTTGCGCATGAAGGGAATAGGCTGAGAGTAGAAAATGCATAGCTGGAGAATGAGGCGGAAGGATGAGGGGTAACACCATCAGTGTAAGACTGGGTTTTGTAAGAAAAGTAAGATATGGGTATATAAATAGAGTATATAAATAGAGGTGAGTGAGGTACAACACTGAACACCGGAGTTGATAAAATGACGGTCAGAAAGAGGCCTGTTGAGAACAGCGCGATCTCAGAGAAAGCTGCTGACCCAAGAGTCAAGAGACGAGTGGAAACCTGAGAGAAGACAGTTCGCTAAGAGATTCGTATGACAGACACAGTCGAAAACTTTGCCGATGTCGAGAACGGCAACACTGCTTTGATCAAAAAATCCTCCAAAGCCCAGAATGAATGTATATATATATATAT
>NC_068982.1:156157418-156159082 GCF_001194135.2 Octopus bimaculoides | reverse complement strand
ATATATACATAGGTAAGCAGACACACACATAAACATATTTATATATGTATGCTCATAGATAGATAAAGTCGAGGAATGTTTGGAGACTTCCTTGAAGAGAAAGATGAGAAAAATCAATGAGAGAGTCTGAACAGTTTGACATTTGCTTCACTGAATCACTCGGATTCTTCTGTTTTGCCTCTGTTAAATATGTTAAATACATATCTTCTGAAGAGAACGGTGTTACTGAAATAATAATAATAATACTAATCACTTTTCATTTGATATCGACGTGAGTAAATTAGTTAATTACGAATGTCAATTAGTTGAAAGCAGGTAACGCATCAGTGAGAAGCTAGTGAAGCTCCTGTATCAATAAAAGATTTTATCCAAAAGCCAATATGAGAAGTTATTAGCACATTCTCTGAAGTAGTCTTATTCACATATGTTCAACTCTATCAAATTCATATAATTACGCATGCATGTACATGGCTACACTCACTGAGACACATACCAAAATAAATAACTTTATACAGGTTTATACTCATACATGGATACATACATATATGCATATAGAGAGAGAGAAATGATATGTATATATATATGTGTGTATGTGTATGTATACATATACATATAAATAATTGTGTGTGCATAATTATTTATATATGTATGTGCGAATTATGCACGTACGTATGTATGCATGTATGTATGTATGTATGCATGCATGCATACATGTATGTATGTATGTATGGACGGACGAATGTATAAGAGAGAGAAAGGGAAGAGCTAAAAGTTACAGTCTTTCGGAGAAAGAAGAACGTACACCATACACTGTATAGGTTATATATTCAATGCATAAAGACATACACATTTACATACATGTTAGCCCACCTTTTAATCATTCTTTCTTTTTTTCTAATTAAAGATAATATTCTTTCGAATTATTCAATCGTTAACGAATTATACAAAAACAATGAAAACCTACTCCACATTTCCCGGCCGTAACCAGACTCGTCATATACAAGCCAACGAAGTTAGACAATCCCTAGTTACAGGATAGAAATGCTAGAATAGGCTCTGACATATCAGATTAGGGAATCAATGAAATTGACTCCCTTTGTATTTATTGTATGCTTATCTTTAATTCGTTTAATGTTATGCGAATATTTTCCGGTTTTTTTTTGTTTTTTAAGTTTCAGCTTAGAGCTGCGGCCATGCTGATGCACCACCGTTTATTCATTTATTTTTGTTGTCCTGCTCAAGTTTTTCGAAATTAATTATTATTGTTGTTGGTCAAATATTCCAACAGTTTCGTTAATTTTGGTGCTGACAAAGAGGGCGAGCTGGCAGAATCGTTAGCATGCCGGGTAAAATGCTCAGCGGCGTTTCGTCCGTCTTTACGATCTGAGTGCAAATTCTGTCGAGGTGTCGCTAAAATAAGTACCATGTGAGAACTGGGGTCCATTTAATCGACATACATCGTGATCTGAACTTGGTGGCCTGGTACCAAAATTTGAACACAATATTTGGTGCTAAAAAGTAACTCAAATAAAATGTCGCGAATTATATTTTGAACGATTAATGTGATGGAAATTTTGGGGATGTAAGTACATACATTCACATATATACGTACGTATACATGTATAAATATTTAAGCATGTGCGTGTATTTATATATATATATAT
>NC_068982.1:156152026-156156894 GCF_001194135.2 Octopus bimaculoides | reverse complement strand
GATATCAGTGAAGAATTTCACTGGAAAAGTAGATATAAGATTGCCAAGATTTTGTCTCTCTCATCAAAGATCAGTGGCTATCGAACGCCGACGAAGGGAAATAACCCTGAAACCCGGGTCCGTTCGTGCTACAGATCATGATGGGAGGGATAACTTCCCTTGGCAAACAGGACACAGTAGTGTGTCGATAAGCCAGTTGGAGGAGATGTCCTCCTGGGGCTAAAAGCAACAGTAACATCCACCCCTAGGGGTCAGCCACACTTAAGTGGCAATATACTACACTTTATCGTGCAGTTACTGTTAATACTTCATTTAGAGAATTAACATTGCTTGTTTTCACCTTTTCGATATCAGTGAAGAATTTCACTGGAAAAGTAGAAACAAAAGTCTATTACAACTCACCTTCTAATAACTCTTTCTACTATAGGCACAAGGCCTGAAATTTTGTGGGAGGGGCACTAGTCGATCACATCGACCCCAGTGCGAAACTGGTGCTTATTTTATTGACTTCGGAAGGTTGGAAGGCAAAGTCGACCTTGTTATTACGTTCTGTGCTCAAATCATACCGAGGGCAATTTTACTTTTTACGCTTCCGTGGTTAATAAAATATCAATCAAGTCCATGTTAAGGATTAACCTCTTCCCTCAAAATTTCTGGCCTTCTCCCTATGTAAGAAATTGTTATTGTGCTTGTGAATTAAGGCGGCAAGCTGACAGAGCTAGTAACGCCGGATGAAATGCTTTGGGCATTTCGTTTGCTTTTACGTTCGTAGTTCAAATACTACCGAGGTTGACTTTGCTTTCATCATTTCGGAGTCGACAAAATAAGTACCAGTTGAGTACTGTAGTCTATGTAAATGACTATCCCCTCCCCATTAATTTCGAGCTTTCTGCCTACAGTAGAAAGAATCATTACGCTAATGGAATGGGAAAATCATTGAAGCATTAAACAAAATGCATTGTATTATTTCTCCGGCTCTCTATGTTCTAGGTTCAAATATCGTTCAGGTTTGCTTTTCATTCATCCAGGTTCATAAAATAAAATACCAGTCAAGAACTGGTGACAATATAAGATTCCTAGCCTTGCGCCTAAAGAAGAAATTATTTTTATAATTATTTATGTCTAACTGAATGGATGTCTATGTTAGAACTGTGCGAAGAAATGTGATTTTTTGGGATAGAATTATCTTCTGGAAAATGTTTGATTTAATTTTTATTTTTTCCTGTTTTACAAACAAAATATTTCGCATTGTTTGCAACTATTCTCTATTACCAAGGGTAGAAGAAGCGCTTGTCTTTATATATTTCTATTCTTATATTTTGGCAATCGGCCATTTGTAATATTTACACGCATTGCAAGATAGCTGCCTTAGATGTAGCAAAGAGAAAGGCTAACTACAGTGGCTGTAGCAGTAGCCACAGAAAGGTAAGCAAACACACCTTCAAATTATCCCCACACTAAATAAACAAAGTTTAAAATAAAACAGACAATAATTAAAACGGGTTCGATGTATGATTAATTAGATTACTACTCCATTATAGACCCATTGATCATAAAATAAAACAAAAAAGAGAAACCTGCAGATTTCGAACTGAGAACATGAAATATAAGAATGTATGGCATTGAGGTCGGCACTCTATGCTTCCCACCTGCTGAGATGCTGACTTCCGATTAGCATCTGAATATAACGTTACATTTACTTCGAAACCCTTTTATATTGTACACGTTCGTTCGGTGGATCTTTACAGAATATAATGAGTATTCAAAGTGTTTTCATCAAACATGCACAGATAAAGGAGTTTGCTGCCAACTTGTCTGACCAATGTGTCATTTGTCTTTTTCTTCCTGAACATTGTTATTTAATACCTTACACCTTACAATTGCTTATACTGTTAAAGATTGCAAATTTTACTATTATTAATTGAAGTACAGTAAATGTTCTTTTCTCTACCTAACACTCTTGTAACTTATTTACTCTTTTATTTATTTACATTTTCATGCCTATTTAGGGTTTTTTGTTTTCATCTCTTATTTTGTGTCTTTTTTTTTTTTCTCCATACCTGTCCTTCTTGAAGAAGTGAAATTATAACTTTTGTGTCGCTAATATCAGTAAGTTTTAAATTGAGTAATGGATAATCAAGGTTACAGAACATTCTATGTAAATTGTTTCTGCCGTCGAAATTTGACACTTTTTCATATGTGTACATAGTATTGTACCAAAAATTAAATTAGACGTGAAAAAGAGTGTAGGAGAAAAGGTAAAAAAAAACGATAAGATAGATTACGTAGGTCGTCTGCGGTACAGCAAATGTTGGATTGAGGCTTTGATTGAACATGCATAACACCAAAACAACTTACGCTCTATCAGAATTGGAAGCTGTAAATTGAAAGTTCGCACATGTGTAACTGAACTGATAGAATGTAATGCACGGTCAGAGAACAGTTTGATGCTTACGGTCTTCTAGATAAATGTATTTACACGTTGGTAAATCCCAGAAGATTGTATATATTTTGTGCATGTCTACCTTAATATATGTTTTCAGTGAATTATTTACCATCTTCAGTAATTTGTTCTTAACATCTACCTTGATACCGACCACACGTTCACACATGCTACACACAGACATTTCCACGCACACATATACACATACGCACAAGGAAAATAGATGGCTATCTAACTTTTGTCATCACTAGCTTTCCAAAGGGACAGGAAAAGTGAGAACAATGATTGCTATCTATTATTACTTATATTATTTTTATTTACTTACTTCTCAGTTTCTGATATATTTTTCTTGCTGACCATTTTTCTCGTCAATGGAGTCTCTTAGCGACAAATGCTTGAACTCAGAAAAATATGCAATAATATTTGTATATAAATTACTGTGTTTGTATTCCAGGAATAGTAGTTTTTCATTTATTTCTTGTCATGCTTGTCATGCTCATATATTACACAGCCATGTTTTTATTTCACAGTATTTCTTCCTTCTCACCTTCCCATGAAACAACTCTTTTTATTGACTTATTTTACTTTGAATGGCTTACACAAGATTGACTAGAAACAAGTTAATTATATGTATTTTTTTTTAACAATCAGCCACAATATCTGACCAATCTCCCAAGAAACACTTCTTCTCATAAATAGGTTTGAACATCAAATTACTAGGCCTCTCTTTTAATCTATCAGACTCCACTCTGGTTTATAGATGTACTGTCTATATCTCTCCACACTACTTCTTTAACTTCTTTAACGTTAGCACGCCGGGCGAAATGCTTAGCGGTATTTCGTCTGCCGCTACGTTCTGAGTTCAAATTCCGCCGAGGTCGACTTTGCCTTTCATCCTTTCGGGGTCGATTAAATAAGTACCAGTTACGCACCGGAGTCGATATAATCGACTTATTCCGTTTGTCTGTCCTTGTTTGCCCCCTCTGCGTGTAGCCCCTTGTAGGTAGTAAAGAAATAACACTACTTCTTTACCCGCTACTTCACTTGTTACTGCTTCTCGGAACTGGCTGATCTCATGTCAACTCCACTCCGTCCTATCCCACTTACTTGTCTATACTCTTATTGTCATTTATATTTCTCCATCCTCTGGGCCCTCCATTAACCACTTTCCCAGTTCTTCCATTGTTACTTTATTTAAATCCTTTAAAATACGTTCCCTGTCCATGTTTTCCAGAGGTCCTTATCTTGCAGTTGTTTGAAAGGAACACCATCCAAATCGATCTCAGCGTTCTTCATGGCCTACGCAGCCCATAGTCACAGTTGTTTCCTGTAGGTACAACAAAATTATTGTTTTAATATTGAAGCAGTAAAACAAAGGTAATCTATATGTCCCATATGTCGCAAAAAAATCTCCGTAGGCTATCAATCTGATATGAAAATTTCCCGCTTAGATACTCACCTTTATAACCTTCTTACAAATATAATCAGATACTCTAAGGAGACCAGCTGGCAGAATCGTTAACACGCCAGGCAAAATGCTTAAAAATCGCAAGACATTTTATCAGTAGTTCTATCAATTCTGTCACTTCATTAACAGTTGTTATTGGACAAGTACTTTTTTATGTAAACACAATGCTAGACATTTGGAGGAGCGGAATATTCCATTACAATGTCCCCAATATTTGCCTGGTAACAGGCATCGTGGGTTCCAGTTGATCCGATTAACGGAACAGCCTGCACGTGAAATTAACGTGCAAGTGGCTGAGTACTCCACAGACACGTGTACCCTTAACGTAGTTCTCGGGGATATTCAGCGTGACACAGTGTGACAAGGCTGACCCTTTGAATTATAGGCACAACAGAAACAGGAAGTAAGAGTGAGAGAAAGTTGTGGTGAAAGAGTACAGCAGGGTTCGCCACCATCCCCTGCCGGAGCCTTGTGGAGCTTTAGGTGTTTTCGCTCAATAAACACTCACAATGCCCGGTCTGGGAATCGAAACCGTTATTCTATGACCACGAGTTTGCTGCCCTAACCACTGGGCCATTGCGCCTCTACATTTGCCCGGTACAGAAGAATAAAGCAAAAAAAAACAACCTAAGTGAGATTGGAACTTGGAATGGAAAAGGAGCGTACCTAAATATGCCCAAACATTTTGTCTCAGACTAGTCCAGAGTACATGGAAGGCTTTACGCGATCATTCACTCTGCGAGAAATAACAGCCAAATCTCCTTCAATTTCTACCGTCCAGTCTTAAATAAAGCGAAATACACTTAAAACAATATAGTCGTGGAGATAAAAACAGGCTGGTTAGATATGGTTTTGCTCATGTGTCTGCTTGAGCAGGGTTGGTTCGGGGTTAAACAACATCAACAATTTCTATAACCAAGATATATATATATATATATATATATATATATATATATA
>NC_068982.1:156136126-156151027 GCF_001194135.2 Octopus bimaculoides | reverse complement strand
TATATATATATATATATACATATATATATATAATATATATATTGGTAGTTATGAAGGCATATACATGTACAACATTTGTGACTGTAAGTAGACCATTTATTGTAGAAAAATAACATAATGTACAATAACTAAGTGAATTACTACCTACGGCATATTGTACATATTAAAAGTAAGCAATCCTGTATATTTGGAGAGTGATAACTATAATTTTATAATTTTTCCTGTTATTTTGGTATTTTATTTACATCCTCATACTCTCATTAGCAACTTTCATCATCTACAAGTTTTAACAGTAACTCCTATTGGTAAAATCAAATATTCATACGTACAAGCCAAAATATTGTAATTATCATAAAGTTTAGTAAAACACGTGAGCCATCATTACTGACATCCCAGAGACTGCAGTTAATTCTTGTCTACTCTAGGCACAAGGCTCTACAGACTGCAGAAATATGCGGCAGGTGTATAATCACCCACATTTTTTATTGATATGTATTATTTATATTTTTCACATTATGAAAGACAAACATTCCTCCCTGATTTCCGTATAATCGATCATAACATTTGGTTAGGATCTATTACTCTTTTACTTGTTTCAGTCATTTGACTGTGGCCATGCTGGAGCACCGCCTTTAGTCGAGCAAATCGACCCCAGGATTTATTCTTTGTAAGCCTAGTATTTATTCTATCGGATCTCTTTTGCCGAACCGCCAAGCATCGGTTGTCAAGCGATGTTGGAGGGACAAACACAGACACACAAACATATACACACATACATATACATATATACATATATACGACGGGCTTCTTTCAGTTTCCGTCTACCAGATCCACTCACAAGGCTTTGGTTGGCCCGAGGCTATAGTAGAAGACACTTGCCCAAGGACTGAACCCAGAACCATGAGGTTCGTAAGCAAGCTACTTACCACACAGCCACTCCTACGCCTATTGCATAGAATTTACAATGATGAAAGACAAATACCTTCAAATCGAGGTCTTACTAACTTCAAATACTCAATTCTTCCTCTCGAACGAATGGAGGATTATTGACTGCATAAAGGCGCGTGGCTTAGAGATTAGGGTATTCGGTTCATGATCGTAAGGTCGTGAGTTCAATTTCCGGCGACGCGTTGTGTCCTTGAGCAAGACACTTTATTTCACGTTGCAGCAGTCAACTCAGCTAGCAAAAATGAGTAGTACTTACATTTCTAAGAGCAAGCCTTGTTACAATCTGTCACGCTGAATCTCCCTCAGAATTACGTTAAGGGTACACGTGTCTGTGGAGTGCTCAGCCACATTCACGTTAATTTCACGAACAGGCTGTTCCATCGATCGGATCAACTAGAATACTCATTGTCATAACTGACAAAGTACCAGCTTTTTCTTTGAATGCATGTATTCACTATTTATGGAGGGCACTAAAATGTTTTAAAAATCAAATAATTGAATCGCATCCTGATTATCGACTACCTTGTAGTTTATCTCCCTTTTTTATTGTGGTTTTATAATAGAGGAAAGAATTTACGACCATGTACTTCTCTCAATGAGCTTTACAAGTTCTACATAACTGATGAGGATGACGTGTTGCATGTTTAGTTTGGATATCTGCAAAACAACTTTTGCAGAGAAAGCGTGGCCAGGGTAGCAATTCTAGAAGATGACAGTGCTTAGGAGAATGTATGGAAATTTTGATATCCTGTCGATAACTGATGAAGGAATTGGGTGTGTCGACATCTGTCAAAGCTGAGCTTACGTCTTTCCTGTAAAATTCTTTGTCGTCCCTCTATGCTATATTTCTCTATCTTTCTCTCCCTCCCCTCTCTCTCTTTCTCTCTCCTCTCTCTCTCTCTTTACATACACACATCTATGTATATATAATATATATATATATATGTATATATATATATATATATATATATATACTGAAAAACAAAGAGATTATGCACTCTATCCTCTAAATATATTCAATTGTCAATTATTTAAATGGCATTTATTTACGTTCATTATGTGACTTCAAATGGATTGACAGGTTTCAAATTAAAGTTAGTATAGAAAGTTATATGTACATGTGTATGCGTGTGTGTGTGTGCGTGTGTGTGTGTGTGTGTGCGTAATCTCTTTGCTAACTTTAATTTGAAACCTGTCGATCCACTTGAAGTTGCAAATTGAACACTTAAATAATTGACATTACATCTCTTGTGTCAGCTGAAATCATTTTAACTAAATGTAAACAAAATCTGCTCAGCCAACAGTTACGTTCCTTGATTTACAAGACGCTGCCATAAAATATAGAGGTCTAAATATATCTATGTGCATGTGTATGTATATGTGTATGTGTATGTGTGTGTGCGCGCGCGCGTCTTTTAGTCTCTACCTCTGATTGTTTGTCTCTCTCTTTCTGTGTGCGTTTGTGTGTATGGTGATAAGACATCATCTGTAGTTATAGAAGAAATTCAGATAATTTCTGACAATTTCAGGTAAAAACGTCTTTATATCTAATTAGAATGACGCTTCCACTTTTGTCTCCTTGATGAATATTAAAGTATGGAACATTCTGGGTGTTTTATTATATGTTTCTATATAATTGAATTTATCATCCACACTTTACTCTCCACTATCTGAATAATAACAATAATGTCACTGAACGCTGATAAAGTAATGTTTGATGAGTGTCACCAATAGGGGCGGGGATGAATCCGTGCATTCGAGTAACTTAACTTATTTCAGTTTACATACGTGATTATGATACATCAAAAAAAGAAATGGCACTCTGTCGGTTACGACGGCGAGTGTTCCAGTAGATCCGATCAACGGAACAACCTGCTCGTGATATTAACGTGCATGTGGCTGAGCATTCCGCAGACACGTGTACCCTTTAACGTAGTTCTCTGAAAGATTCAGCGTGACACAATTTGGAAAAGTTGGCCCCTAAAAATACAGGTATACTCATTCTTGCCAGTTGAGTGGACTGGGATAATGCGAAATAAAGTGTCGTGCTCAAGGACACAACACGCTGCTAGGAATCAAACTCATGACCTTACGATTATGGGCCGAATACTCTGGCCACTGAGCCACGCGCTTTTACATGGTGCATTAAATTAAACTACATATCTTTTTCGTTTTTTTTTTCTTCGTCGCAGGCAATATAATGCCGATAGTATTTTACCTTGCATATCACATCTGGTGCAATATTTCACGTAAACAAACATAGATGTTCGTCATTCGGCCAGACCATGAATTTAACAAGAGCACGAATTCAGCTTTGACTGAGGAGACAAACAACAAGGTCGAAGCACCCAGTTCCCATATACCGGCGAATCGCATGTACTATGAACACACATCGGCTAAAGGGAAATAGTGTTTTCCGATGACGAAAAACAATAGCAACCAAAATGTTCACTTTCAAATCTGTCAGAACGTATTAACAATGAATAGTTATGTTATAGTATTGACACATAAATCAAGAAATAGTCTAGTGTGTGATATTGATGCATAAATACATGAAAAATATTCTCGTAGGTAATGAAGATTGAAATAAACATATTTGTAGGTTTAAATAATTATCTTTTATACGAAGAAAATTTATTCTCTTATTTTTAACACAATACCAAATAGGTAAACACAAAAGAACTTTTTTCCGTCATTTAATGTTTTATATACCTTTTATTCACTGATATAACCATTTGTGTATCATTTACTGCTGTAGTACAAAACTTTTATTTGACTGGTGATTTTTATAATTAAATTATAGAAAATCGATAAAGCTTCAGACAAAATATCTTGTAGTGCTTCGTTAAATCCATTTCTGTTTGAAGGTCAAGCCTGTTCAAATCTAGCGTACATTGCATTCTTTGAAGATCGATAAAATAAATATCAATCGCTGAAATAAGATCTAGAATTTTGTACCATAGCCAGGAATGACGTTAGTAAAATAAAGCTCTCTTCAATTTCGATTTTCGTGCCTGTCCGAATTGAAGGAGTACGATTGCGAATACAAGCAGTTGAAATGGGATTCTCCGAATGATCTCTGGAATGACGTTACTCGACAGAGTGCGTAGCTCGGAGATCAGGGAGTTTGTCCAGATCACACCGCTTCTTCTTCGCACTGAGAGGTTACAAGTCCCGTATAACGAACGTGTGATTAGAATGTCGCAGGAAAGAAACGCAAGATGGATTCTTCAAACCGAGCCAACCGGTGAGATACCAAGGGGGTAGACTAAGAACGAGATGGTTGAATAATGCTTATAGTCTCAGTTGGTCACGCTTGGCAATCCAACTGGAAAGTTTAATGATGTCTTTATTTTTCTGATAGGACCCTATGAATGAAGTACCTCAGAGCTCTACTCTCAACGACCTTCCTTGGAATAGTGGGCGGTGAAGATGGATGAATGAATGTATAACATGCTAAATATTTATCCTCTACTTTCTCTATTTGACTCACACTTTCCTCTTTCTAATTTTTTTCTTGTAATTGCTTTCACAAGAAGCTACTTTGAAAGTAAATATAGTTTTAAAGAGTTGCCAACCACTAAAGAATCGAAAAAGCAAAAAAAGAAAAAAAACTACACCTCTTCCGAGACAAAATACACAACAAAGATATAATATAACAAATCATTTCTTTGTTTCGTATAGGGTATGGTAGAAATGCGCGGTGAACAGTCCAATAATAATGGTATAATTTTTTCAACTATAGGCACAAGGCCTGAAATTTTATGAGGTTGGTGGGTGCTAGTCGATTACGTTGACTGCTGCGATCAACTGGTACTAATTCTATCAACCCCGAAAGGGTGTAAGACAATAATTGACCTCGGCGGAATTTGAACACAGAAAGTAAACCTGGAAGAAATGCTGCTAAACATTTTGTCCGACGAGCAAATGTTACTGCCAGCTCACCATAACAATAATAATCCTTTCTATTATAGACACAAGGCCTTAAATTTTGGGGGAGGTAAGTTGATTATATCGACCCCAGTAAGTTGATTATATCGACCCCAGTGCGTGACTGGCACTTATTTAATCGACCCTAGTACGTGACTAGTACTAATTTAATCGACCCTGAAAGGACGGAAGACAAAGTCGAACTCGTCGAAATTTGAACTCAGAACATAGTGATAGACGAAATACCGCTAAGCATTTCACCCGGCGTGCTAGCGATTCGGCCAACTCGCCGCCTTAAGCGCAAGAAATGTTGCCTAATAAAGACAGCAGGTTCTTTCAAATGTACACTTTCTTCCGCCTCTCTCTCTCTCTCTCTCTCTCTCTCTCTCTCTCTCTCTCTCTCTCTCTCTCTCTCTCTCTCTCTCTCTCTCTCTCTCTCTCTCTTCCTTTCTGTTTTAAGATATCTATATTCATTCAGATTTATTGCAAAATAGAAAACTACAGCTAGCAACATTAACTACTTGGTTGTCTGAAATATTGCATATTCTTTAATAGCCATTATAAAGGGAAAATTTAAAGTATTTCCTAAACCTCAATAAAATAACTTCCTACATAAACTTCCTAACAAAGCTGTTTAAAATTACCTGGAAAGACATGATCCCTGACACGGAGTTTCTGTTTCGAGCTGATCTGACTAGCAATTACACACGGCTGAGGAGAGTGCTGGCCAGGTGGGCAGGCTACTTTGTTCGAATACCTGACACGCCATTCCTTATTTTACAACAAAATGGTGGAAGGCTAGCGCACGCAAAGTGGAAAGAAAAAACGCTTCAACGATATACTCAAAGCCTGACTGAAGAGCTTTGAGATCAACCCCGACACTTGGGAAACTTAATCGCAAGATTGACCTGCCTGACGAATCTGCACCAACAGAGATGTCACCTTCTACGAACAGAACAGGATTGCAGAGGCAGAAGGAAAACGTAAATATCGTAAGTTCAGAGCCATCTCCTTGCCTTCATTCCCAACAGACCATCAGTGCTCGACCTGCGACATAGCCTTCCGAGCATGCATCGGACTGATCGGCCACAAACGGATACATCGTGCCCATTAGATGTCCTTGGTCATCGTCGACAATGACCGACTGATAATAAAATGCTGGACATGGAAAAACACATACCAGCCAATCAAAACCGCACAAAATCTCTTGATTGCTTTTAAACATTTATTATTTGGTGTCAAGATTTTCACCAACTGCGATCTGGTAACTGACACAATTCTTTTGAATTGCATAATAATATACAGACAGACAGACTGGTAAACAGATAAACAGACAGATAGTCAGGTAGGCAGACATTCAGACGGAGGTATGGACAGACAGATAGACACACAGATAGATAGATAGACAGATAGATAGATAGATAGATAGATAGATAGATAGATAGATAGATAGATAGATAGATAGATAGATAGATAGATAGATAGATATATACTTTATGGAAGAACTTTATCTCTCCATTTAAAAGCATGCAAAATGACTAGAGTGGAGTAGTTCGCAGTTTTGAGAAGAAACTTTTGACATTCCATGATATAAAGTTAAAGCAAATTTAATTGTTTTTGTGTTTTATAAATGACTAGAATGGCTCTTTCACAACATAACTGTTACAGCATCAACACACGGTCTCAGACTAAGGCACTTGCAAAGCAAATACAACTCCGAAATGTAAGTGTCTGTGTGTGGTGGGGGTGTTATGTATATATATTAGTCCGTCTGTGTATGTGTGTGTGTGTATACGTTTATGTATTTGTTTTGCAATGATGTGGAATCGCGTATTGAAACAGACATTATTTCTGTCGTTGTTGTTGTTGGTGGTGGTGGTGGTAGTGGTGGAGGTGGTGGTGGTGGTGGTGGTGGATATTGTCGTGTGTGTGTGTATGTGTGTGTGTGGTGTACGTATGTGTGAGAAAGTGAAAGATATAAATTTACCATTATAATATAATGTGCTTGTTTACACATATATTAAGTATGTGCACACCTATTGCAAGCCCACGAATATGCACCACATCGCGCAAACACACGCACACACACACACGCACACACACACACATGACCTTTGTGCTTTTATACAGAATGTCATCATTAAGAGATTTAAAACTTCACCAGACCAGTTATAAACATTATACGAGTGACGAAATCGTTAAACTCGGTGTAGTGTAGACGAGCAAGATTGACAATATTAACCAGTTTAACTGTGATTTCCCGTGTTTTCTCTTCTATCATTAATGTCTATTGTTCGTTTGTGCGAAATCATTTCATGTTTAAGATTTATAGTAGAGCATCCTCTTCATCTACCAACTGCCGAGCATTTAGTGAACATGTACGAGTGAAGTTTACGCTATGCTGTTCACATCGACTTTTACCGTGTGACTATAGCAACACAACACAAGTGGGACCACTGTTTTCATATTAAACATTAGCTGAGAAGAAACAGTAACGTGTTACTTGAGTTGGAATTCAGTTTTATCTCTCCTGTATTTTTTTCCTTCTTCTTCCTAATGTTCTAATTTCTCTTACCTCTGGGGCATTGCATCAACTTTACAGTGGTTATAAATCTAACATTCTGTTCAGAGAAGTCTTCCCTCGAGTATCATCCTGATTTGATTTGTGTTCTGTGCAGGCTTTTGCTATTTGCCAGCCTCTTTCTTTCTGATCGAAATAAAGGTGTTGCTGTGCACACAAGCTGTTAAATATTTCAACGCATGCGCAAGCACATAAACACAGAGACACTCACACATATACACAAACACATACACACACACACATACGCAGATACACACGCATAGATATTCCGTCCACGTGTAGATTTGTATTCACACAGACTCATACAAGCACGCACACATAAATGTACATCCAATACGTAGCGTAGAACATATGTATCCATACATACGTAAATACATGCATACATACATCCGTATAGACTTACATACATATGTGCGTGTGTACTTACAAACATATGTACTTACAGATATATTCACACACACATACACACGTACAAATATACGAACTTAAATAAATACATAGACACATACACACATTATATATACATATACACATGCATACGTATGTTTATATGTACATACATACGTGTAGATGTATATATATGTGCGCAAACATACTATATACATACATGCATACATACATAAATACATACACATACATACATGTGTGTGTTGTCTATCATTACATTCATGCAATTATACACACGCACATATATACGTGCATACATACATACATACATACATACATGTGCGTCTGTGTCTGATTACATTCATGCAATCATACACACACACATATACACACACATACACACACACATACATGCATACATACATACATACATACATACATACATACATACATACATACATACATACATACACACATATTTACACGCATGCATACAAACTCAAATACAGAAACGACAAAGCTACGTTTTCTCGGAGTCCTAATATTTATTTTACTTGATTTAAGCAAACATAGTATTTCACATTCTAATATTCCAAACCAACAGCACTAGCACCGACATTATGAACACCATCAACACTAACATTATCAAAACCGCCTTCATCAACACAAACAACGTTGCCAATAATCTTCAGCATCCAAAACGTCACCAAAAACACCAACACAAACTACGTGTTAGCGGCAGAGGCAGTATTTATACCAAGAAGCAATATTTATCCTCACTTGAACGTGAATGTTCTATTGGAACAAACTATACTGTAGTAGTTACCATGAGAGAAACTCATATTGGCTTTTTGGTGCAAAATGCACTCTTGTTTATATCGCTAGCAGGGATTTATCTCCCCGCTATCTCCAGCACCGAGACCGACAGATCACGTGATCACATGATCTGGTTGAAAGTGTTGTTATAGCGTCGAATAGAATTCGTTCAGTATTTTCTCTGCTCTGGGTTCAAACTAAACCGATGTCAACTTTACTGTGTATACATTCTGTGATGATTAATAAATTAACAGTTCAACGCTATGAGTTGAGAGAATTGTAAAAGCGCTCCAAGTTTAAATTCCGCAGCAGTTACTGTTGATATCCAGAGGGGATCATCCACCTATGTGAGAACCCCTCTCTACATGTAACTGACGGGTGTGGTGGCAATATTATGCTTAGATTTTGATCAGGTATTGAGGTTAACAGAGCCTAAAAGGACTGGAATATTATTTATATATGAAGGTGGAATGCCTGTGTAGGTATAAAACTAGCCACGTTACTGTTGTTGTTTAGCAACAGATCAGACTCGATCGAGCTGACCAAAGATCAATGATATCCCGATGAGACTATACTGCTCTTTCAGCTTAAATTTAGTTCTACGTTATTTAAAACATTATTTCTTTAGGTAGGGTGTGATTTTAGAGAAATGTGACGGCTTTTACTATCAGGTCGAATGATCTCATAGAGAATTAGTTATAATTCATTCCAGAACATCAAATATTTTTTTCTACTCTAGACGCAATGCCCAACATTTTGGAGGAGAAGACAGTTGATTACATTGACCCCAGAACACAACTGGTACTTAATTTATCGACCCTTTTAATTTCTTTGCTGCTCTCTCCTCTTCCTCAATACCCAATTATTTTTATGCATGCAATATTTTACAAAATTGTTCATTCCTATCTATGAAGGTTCGACAGAAGCAACTACGTTAAAATTAATAATCCTGAATATGTTCACCTTTGTTTTTTGGGGTTTTTTTGGTTTTTTTGTGCTTTTATAGCTTTGAGTAATCCATAACCGTCTTATTTGTACATCCCTTCTCTATACATACATATATACTTACGTACAGATGTATGCACGTATGTACTCTTATGTGTGCATACACATACGCATGTATCTTTGTATGTATACATGTATATACATACACACGCATATATGTATGTATTTATGTATGTATAAATGTATTTATGTGTAGTATGTACTCATTCATATACAAATATACGTACACGCACACACACACACACACACATGCACATATGTATTATACATATGTACGTATAAATCACAAATCAGTTTTGATTTTTTTCTTCAGTGCTATGTCCCTAAAACATGATTGTGACCTCGAAATTACAATTTTCTTGCATTAAAACAACGCTTAGCAAGAATCACCAGGGAAAAGAGCAATAATATTAATTGTATGTTGATACTATAGATTTAAGTGACAATAACCCGGAGACAAAGAAAAGAGGAGAGCAAATTATGTGGAAGCATAAAAGATCAGATCATTTAGGAGACAAAAGATAATTACAGACGTGATGATGGCTGGGGAGACATTGTACAAAGAATGCTGGTGGATTTAATACACTTTCCCAACGATGTTTTAGTATTTCGCCCTCGTACTATGATGTATTCAATTGGACATATAAGTGTTCATATCTGTATGTGCGTATTAATATATTTATATACATATATATATATATAAGTGTGGGTTTATGTATGCCTGTGTATATACACATTCACGCATTCATATATACATATACATACATGCATGCATGCACACAAACATGTATATGAATAGCAGAAAAATCATTGCCGTCTCACGCTTACGAGTCTGACATGATATATGTACTAAGCTTTTGTTAATTCTTCTATGGGTATGAGGGGCATTCCAGAAGTTTTCAGACTTTCTTTTTAGCAGGGGCAGTTATATTACCGCAGATTACAATACATCCAATAATTTGACCAGCCAACTTTTTATTCCAGATTTGAACACACTTTGAACACACTCTATAAAACAATGCCTTCCACAGCTTACTGAACACTGCTTCATATAATTCAATTCTGGTTACCAACTACTTGACAGAGATAAGCATTAAAACTGTCTCTTACCCTCCCGACAGTCCAGGTCTTGCTCGCTGTGACCTTTGGTTATTTTCCAAGCTGAATAAGAGCCTAAGGAGCAGTCGTTTTGATGATACTCAGAATATGGAGGTTATAACATGGACCCTGGACATCTTAGCTTTGGAGGACTTCCATGGGGCCCTCATGAAGTAGCTGCAGCACTAAAACAAGTGCATTGAAGTCAGAGCATCGTAATTTGAAGATGACTAGAGTTCTGTACTTCTTGGGTATTGATAAATGTCTCTCCTGAAAAAAATCACAAAACTCCTGGAATGAACCTCGTATATGTAGGCATAGACACCATCGTGGCCCACCAACTTTTGAGCGAGGGAAACACTTAAGAAATGATAGCTGCCAGGCGACAAGGCTGTACCAGCACTGGGCTGGTATTAATTTTCCGTTGAATACAAAATGGCTTGCTAGGGGAGACATCCTTGCGGCCCACCAACTTTTGAGCAAGGGAAACACTTAAGAAATGATAGCTGCAGGGAGACAAGGTTGTACCAGCACTGGGCTGGTATTTATTTTCCGTTGAATACACTAAAGCATTGGATTGCTAGGGGAGACAATGCCAAGCCAGGACCAGGTAACAAACCCACGAACTTCTGACTGTGAGACTGACACTCTAACTGCTGGACCATAGACCTTCTTACGTATATATACACACGCACAGACACACACGTATGTAAGGACCTTAACACGCCATAAGGTTTTTATTGTCTCCTAGTATCTCCCCGACGCCGAATTTTAAAGGCATTTTATTGCCCCGCCTGAGACTTCTCTTATCCCTCAGTTTCTTTAGGCCTCCCTACCTCCCCTACCCCTCTACCTGTCTTCCGTGTCCTTCGACTTAATAAGATTTTTAAACATACCCACTCCCCTTTCCGGACGAATTACCCACTATTACTTTCATTGATCATTTGATTTTGATTTTGTTTTATTATTTTACTTGCAATTCGTGCAGTGGCTAATTTGGTAAATCATTGGTTCGTCTCCACGCGACAACGTAAATAATTTAAATGCTAATAGTACCTAATAATTAACTAAGCGGGTGTTATGTATGTTACAAGTTATGTAAGCAGCATTGTTTTAGCTACGAAACAATAATAGACCGCATTTTACCTGTTAAACTCTTAACATTCTCGGGTCTTAATTGCATATTTAACAACTTCAATTGCTTAACTGTGAGGAGTATGGTGACTGTTAGCCTATCGAAATTTCCTTTGATTTCAATATGGGGCGAAGTATGTGACTTATGACGGTTAATAAAGTCGTCTTGTCTTATAATGTTCATCTTTTGTCATCTATACTAGCTGTATACATGCTCGAAACTTACTAACATACCATAACAGAATCCTCGGATTGAACTTACCTACATATATATATGTGTGTGTGTGTGTGTGTGTGTGTGTGTAGACAGAAAGATAGATAGATAGATAGATAGATAGATAGATAGATAGATAGATAGATAGATAGATAGATAGATAGATAGATTCATATATACACACACATACAAGTATGCATGCATACATAGGCATATATACATAAATGCGCGTGTATACGTGTAAAAGGTACACAGCAATACTATATAACACAAACTGCTTCCTCACTTGTTGTTTTTGCAGTTGCTGTTGTCTTCTCAGTTGCCGGTGTTGCTTGTATTTCTCTTGTTTTGATTGTTGATGGTGGTGTTGGTAGTAGGGGTTTTTTCCTGGGTTTTGGTGGTTGCCCTTGTTGCTTTTTTTGGTTGGCGGTGGTTGGGCAACTGTCCTTGAGGTGTGCCTCGCTGCCGCATACATAACAACGTGGCCGGCTTCCTTCCACCACTACATATAACTTGTGGTCCTTTGCCAGTTGGATGTGTGTGGGGATCTTTTGGCACTCCTCTTCAGTGATGTGGAGGAGGACTTCGATTTTTTTTCCTCCTTCCCAGTTTTTTCTTCTCTGCAGTAGCAATTTCTAATATATTTGCCTCCTCCATTTCGAGGCATATAGAACCTACTATCCACTGTGTTTCCACTTGTGAAGGGACATTCTTTACTGTGACTTTCGTCAGTCACTCTTTGTCCAAGATAACTCGGTATCATCACCAAGTCATCTGTGTGGAGAGAGAGTGTCGAAAATTCCTTCGCTAACTCTTCGCTCTGAAAGCGTACTAGGACCGTGGCAAATTTGCGTCCCCAAGTAACATGGCCTTGAAAGGGCCATATCGGTTTGAGACAAATCTCAATTTTTTTGGTGGAGAAATTCTCTGGTCGCTTGGTTTGTTGATAAGGCTGTATGATATGTGCTTCCTGTTTGTGTTTTTGATGATTTCTTTTGGTATGTGTATTTGTAGTGTCACCTTCTTTCGTGAGAAGGGATTTTGTATCATTGATTTGTTTTTGGGTGAATGTTAATATTGTTCTTTTTTCTTTCGTTGCATCGGCAAAATTTGTTTTTGTAATGCTGGCAGATATGTTGTTTGTGGCGTCTGTGATGTTGTTTATCTTGTTCGTCTTGTAGTTGTTGATGATGGTGTTGACAGTGGTGTTGGTACTGCCAGGTTCAAAGGTGGTGGTAATGGCAGCAGAGTTTGTCGAAGTAGTGGTGGTGTTGGTGTTGAAGGCCGGTGTCCTGTTGTTGTTGCTGTTGTTGTTGTCACTGGTGGTAGCAGTGGTGAAGACAGTGGTCGTGTTAGCAAGGACATTTGTGTCGTTGTTGTTGTTGTTGTTGTTCTTGTCTTTGTCGTTGTTGTTGTTGTTGTGACTGGTGACGGTGGCAGACAAGACTGCTGTAGCAGCAGAGTTTTTACACGTGATGGTGGTAGTTGAGGCAGTAGCAGTTGACTCAGAATCATTGCTCTTCTCCATCGCCTGTCTGCGTTCATGCATAACGGCATTAAGTATTTTCGCATCTGGCGTTAGGGGCGGGAAATCGGCCTTGTTGAAAACCTTAGCCATATTTGCATTTACAAAATATGGCTAGGAACGAGGAAGATGTTTTTTAATTTTTGGAAATAAGGCTCTAAATAGAGCTATTTCCGATTTGAAAAATATATGTTCACGGAGTATTCTGTGTTACACACAACTTACACAAAATTTAAAAACAAAATAGGTCTTTTAAGAAGTGAAAAATGCAACTTACATGGGAGCCGATGTGTCTACCGTCCGTCCATGATGATAGATAGATAGATAGATAGATTCATATATACACACACATACATGTATGCATGCATACATAGGCATATATACATAAATGCGCGTGTATACGTGTAAAAGGTACACAGCAATACTATATAACACAAACTGCGTATAATGGACCACAGAGTAACGTCTTCAATTTGTCGCTGCAAATGGAAACATACATGTATATGAAACACAGCAAACAGTTTTTTTTTTCTTTTAATGTTCCACGTCACATTTCCTGCGCTATCCAGTTTTTAATCTTATCGTCATTGGACGATTTTATTATTACTATTATTATTACTGTTGTTGTTGTTATTGTTATTATCATTATTATTATCATCCTCATCGTCGTCATCATCATCATCATCATCATCATCATTATTCAGATTGCTATTACTGTTTTCTTCTCTTTCTTTCCAATGTCCCATATTATTGATTTCCCTTGAGAAATAAGACATGGTACATAAATGGTAGTTGAATTGGCGTGAAGAATCATTCTACAACATAATATTTGTGTCGTTATGCATGTCCCCAAGCCATTGATATTACCAAATGACTAACGTATTAGCTTCACTTCGAAACTCTCATGTTCTGTCTTTTTCCCTAATGGCGATTTGTGTTTAAAGCTTCAAACAATTATTATCCAATTATAGGAATTCGTTTTGTACTCTTTTCTGATTTATTTTATTTACTTTGAATGTCTATAGATTATAATTTAATTTACCGCTACTTTGTTTGTTTGTTTGTTTCTCTGTGTGTCTGTGTGTCTCTGTGTCTGTGAGTATGTGTACTTTTGAGTGTGAGCATGTGTGCGCTTGTATCTATCTGCTTGTGCAATTCTGTCGAGGAGTTTCTAGTTTCCTTTGCCAGTGTGGGCTGGTTAACGTGCACACACACACACACACACACACACACACACACACACACACACACACACACACACAC
>NC_068982.1:156124675-156135661 GCF_001194135.2 Octopus bimaculoides | reverse complement strand
GTGTGTGTGTGTGTGTGTGTGTGTGTGTGTGTGCTTTCCAGTCACATTGTTCTGGATTCAGTCAAACTGCTTGGCACCTTTAGCAAGTGTCTTCTACAAGTTTCTTTCAGTTTCCGTCTACCAAATCCTTATGAGTGGATTTGGTGGGCAGAAACTGAAAGAAGCCCGTCGTATATATGTTCATGTATGGATATGAATGCATCTTTGTGTTTGTGTTTTTATTTGTCCCCCACTACCGCTTGACGAATGGCATTCTTGTGTTTACATTCCCGTAACCTAGTCGCTCGGTATAAGAGAGCGGTAGAATGGGTACCAGGCTTTAAAAAAATAAGAAATGGGGTCGATTTTGCGACAAGGCATTTCAAGGCGATACCATAGCATGGCCACAGTCCAATGACTGAAGCAAGTAAAATATGAAAGAACATATATATATCCACACATGTATGTATATATGCACATGTATGTATATATGTCCGAAAGGTTCAGTTCGCTTCGTAACCAATAAATCTGGGGTTTGATTTCTCAGCATGGGTTCTTGGGTAAGTGTCGGATTTTTTATTCTTGGATAGCCCATACCTTCTGAATAAAAATGGGAAGACGAAAGCTTCACGGATGCCCGTCATGAGGTGGAGTTTATTTGAAATTCAAGTAAAATGTACTATTGCCACATATTGTGACACATAGTTTATGCATGACAATTGCGTTAAGGTGCAGGAATATGTGAATGGTCAGCCACTCCTACGTTACTTCAGGAGCAAGTAATGCAATCGGCCGAAGAGCTGAAGCTGTATTGTCGAACAACGTGTGCGTGTGTGTGTATGAGTGTGTGTATGTGTATGAGTATGAGTGTGTACCTGTGAGAGAGAGAGAGTGTGCGTACATGTATCCGACAAACAAATATGTTTTTAGGTCTTATAATCTTAGCAGCAGTTATCAGCGAGGATCTTGCTGATACAGGCTTTATTCAATATGTTGAAATAAAAGATACAACTAAAAATATATATGATAATGCTATAAATGTGTGTGTGTGTGTGTGTGTGTGTGTGTGTGTGTGTGTGTGTGTGTGTGCGCGCGCGCGTAGGTGCGCATGCACGCGCGTATATTTGCGTGCGAGGGACTGCATTATACAATTGGAAAACGAAGAACAAGACGAAAGGCCACAACACCACATTCTTGCATAGGTCGCTTATGATTTAAAAAAAAAAATAAACATAAAACTACCAAGAATTATAGCATATATTCGTAAGCTCTTGTCTAACTGGTATTTGATACTAACATTAAATCTTAAATTACATTAACTTAATGGGCTCAGCAGTGAGAAGGTATCCGAAATCAATAGCTAAGAAGAAGAAAAAGAAAACTATAGAAGAATGGAAGAGCAACAGTCATTGTCTCGAATACATTTATACCACCGGAACACAGGAGATAATTCTGTAGTTCCCTTAAATTAACATTTAATTAGTTTAACTAGATGTTAGCATAAACTTAATTGGTATTATAAAATATGAACAGCTTTAAAACGTATAGGTTAATGTGCGGTTTCAGTATTCTCACATACATTTAGGTATAATGAAGTTGGAGGTGTAACAACAGGGAATACATATACGTTACCGCATGAACGAGGGCAGAGTAGATGGATGAGAAAAGTAGTCGCTCGTTTTCAGTTAATTATATGTTTATCGTCAGATTATTGTATCGGACGCCACGGTCCATTGGAAAACAAAAGAATTACTCAGAGAGTTCTTTTTATAGTAGTAGGATGTGTTCAGAGTGAAGTAAGAGTATTCCTGTGAAAGTAGTTTGTGCTAGTGTTAGTGTAAATAGTACTTTTGAAAGATCTTCATGTTGACAAAACTGTTAAACACCAGCTGAATTTGAACATCGCTAAACTCATGACTGTGCCTGTCCTCTGTTCCCCAATCTACCTCTCTGCCTCTGGTCGTGTCTTCAGACCTGGGACCTTTTATACGATCCAAATCAATGATAACTGGACAGAGATGTGATGCCGTTATCTCTCAAAAACAAAACGAAAGCTTTTCGCATGCAATTTTATTGTCAGGATTTTTGCGAACATTTGCTAATCAATCTGCCAAAATTCCACTTGTTTACAAGGGATTTACTGATCGGAAACAAGCTTTGTGTCTAGAATCAAGTGTACACATGCTACGCGTTATTTTACACTGTTTAAACTATTTAGTCATATCTATCAGTACTAAATCTATGTCTTTTTATGTTCGGTCATCGTTGTACTCAACTAAAGTAAAGCTATATTTAATGCACTTTGCGATTATTCCCAAGTTTTAAAATGAAGAATTTGGAAGAGCTGCGAGATTGCGTCAAATTCTACTTTAAATTTACGAAGACTTCTTTGCTAATATTGCAAAAGCCTGTATCATCGAGTGTTTAAGCCAGGTACAAGGTTATGATTGGTACCAGTGATTCAAATAGAGTGTTATGAACAGACTTCTCTCAGTTGTACTGTGTATATATGAAAGGTTTCTTTGGGCGTAACATTTCCGTGGGTGATTTTTGATGGAAGAAGCGTCAACATAAATATGTTCTTTAACCCATATATGTATTGTCTGATGGTACTTTCGATGTAGGATTCATCACTGAGTGACATGGTGGGCAAGTGAGATTCAACATAGTTTCAGATCGGCCCAAGCTTTGTGAGTGAAATTAGATTGGCAGAAACTGTTTGAAAACCCGTCTTATAGATTGTACCTTTAAAAAAAAGCCCAGCTCTGTCAAACATTGAGTCACGCTAAGCACACACATATCTGTAGAATACCTAGCCATTTAGACTCTTATTCTAATGAACATGTAGTTCAGTTGATCAAACAACTGAATACTCATCATCGAAACTGACAGGGAACCATCTCCTTAAGTGTTTATGCGTAAATGCACGGAAGTATATAGAGGTACACCTATACAGATGGGATAAAGTCATGCTTTGTTAGTGAATGAATGCATCTGTTTGTGTGTCTGGTTACTTATCAGTATGAACATGATGATTGTGTATGCGTGTATATGAGTTTCTCTTTAGAAGTGCATTCGTTCCCTTGTATATGCGTATGTCGGTAAATGTATTTCTAATTATTTATTAGATATTATATATGGAAAAAGATACATAGCTGTATGTATGTATATGTGTATGTATATATGTATGTATGTATGTATGTATGTATGTATGTATGTGTATATGTATGTATGCATGTATGTGTGTATGTATGTGTGTGTGAGTATATATATATATATATATATATATATATATATATATATATATATATGCAAACTGATGTATAGAATATGTGTATGTACATATGTATGCATAGATAAAAAAAGTTATGCATGTAGACTGCTAAAAATAGAATTATATACTCTTACATATAATATACATATAGAGAATTGATTAAGTGGTGCACATGTATATATAAAACGCATATATACAAACTTATAGGTCTAAGGAAATGCTTATATATGCAAGATGTTTATGTACAGATTGACGTGTAGTTAGATAGAAAACAGACAGACAAACTAACAGACAGACAAACTAACAGACAGACATAGACAGACAGACAGACAGACAGCAGACAGACAGACAGACAGACAGCAGACAGACAGACAGATAGATAGATGGATGGATAGACAGATAGATAGATAGATAGATAGATAGATAGATAGATAGATAGATAGATAGAAACAGATACAGACTTCCAAATAAATATCAAACGTGTTTCATCATGTTTATTGTAAATACGTCGTAAAGAAAAAGACCATCATCTATTACAGAAACTACATGTATATTCCTTAAGAGAAAAAGCTTGAAATGATTTATCTCCAAAGAAGCTATAAAGTCTCTGCTGACGGCCTAATATTTATTTTGTTCAAACCTCAATGCTCCTTTCCTTAATAAAAATCGTATGATATATTGGTCATTTGTTTTGATGCTAAATTAAGATACTGAATCATAGAAAGCATATCTCTTTCATCAACTGATAAACGGAACAGTTCAGAATTTACTAAAATCTCTAGAACCTTTACTGAATATTATAATACCAGCATGTTCCTTGCTCAAGGTAACTGGCTTGATGGATTCCACTAGCTACCACCATACATCACAAACCACGCCTCCAGACTCGTCGGCTTTTGTTAATGACGCACAAAGCAGTTGCCTTTCCTCCTGGGTAACAACGTCCATTTTCCTGCATTGCCACCCTCCTTGAGACATTAAGCTTGCACATCACACGTGACGGACAGTGTATTAAGCTAAAGATCAATGAACAGAATTTTAGTTGTGATAATTCACGCTGGGACTCACAGTTCGGGGGATTGACAATATCTTCCCATGCGATACCTCGAGAAAAAAATACACTTTGGATTTATTTTGACCCGATATATGAAATAAACCAAAGAAACAAAAACGAAAAAGAATTCTATTAAAAGAAAAAGAAAACAGTCAGCAAGGAATGATATGAAGAGCCGGAAATGAAGATATTGTAAATAGATTAACTTGATGAAATTGAGACGTGAGGAGAGGAAGAGGAAAGGAATAAGCAAAGGGGGAAAAGAGAAGGAAAGACGAAGAGAAATAACGAAATAATATTTCAATGTCTAATCCTTACATTTTCTCATCTCTTTTTCTTTTCTTCTCGGGAATAGGTCATTTTAATATTCATTACCACTTGAAAACGGAATGACTGAGTGGTCATAGAGATAATCTTCAATATCAGAGGTTATATGCTCATGTCTTATTTCGTGAGTTCGATTATTTTTCTTTAGCTGTTACATCGTTCTACATTGTTGATGTTTCTGTGTTTTTTTTTCTTTCTTTTGTTAGATTTATTTAGTTAGAAATAAGACCGCAGTTATATCTGGATTCTGCGAAGCGTCAGCTGCGATAAAGCAGTTTTATCGAAAGAGAGATGTGCTTAAAATCTCAAGTGAATTCTTCATAAACTATAGTTAACTTTCTCCCTTCATCTATGTAGTAGTGAACAGCCCTTTATTTGGTTTTATTCTGCTTTATTATTGTTATTGTTGTTGTTGTGGGGGACCGAATCGCTCGGTCTCCGAGACCACCAAATGATGAGTAACCTATTTCTTTTCCTCTTCTTTGTTTTGAAACAACATGACAACTCTGAGACTCTGATTTGTCTGAGGACAACAAACAGAAGATAGGCCATAAAAGCGTTGTGAGAGCAGGACGTCTGTTAACACCCAGAAGTGAGCCGAAAGTAAACTGTTTTTGAAGGGTTGAGTGGAGGTGACGAATGCCTACATCACATCCGTCATCTGCTATTGCCTGGCCATCGTGCCTTGTCGCGCTTCATGGCTGACCAGGATAGAACGCCTGCTCTTCCGCTTTCTGAGTAAGCGACGTGTTCTGCTGTACAGACGGTCAATTTACCGTCAACATGCTCTGCGTGGAAGACTGAACATACCGTGCCTAATGATGCGCAGACAGGCGCTGAGGTTACGGCATTTCCAGTGTTTCCTTGGCGATGGGCAGGCGTGATCACCGTTTCCCATATGTATTTTTCCTCTACTCGTCTCTTTAACTGAGCTGCAGTTATTAGAGTGTCATTAGGTGTTCATAAGCTTCTTTTGCTAGTCGAGCAAATGCGGTCAGTTGATGTTCATGGCATTTTATAAAGGATTAATGGTGAGTAAGATTGATGATGATCTCAGGTAAACTCTGGGCATCGAGGAAAATCAAGAGGCTAGTTGTTTTCCAGAGGACTTTCGGGCTGGAGCCCATGGATAATTTCTAGAAAAGGCATTCTCGTTTCTGGATAAACTCTACAAGCATAGCAGTGCTGTTAGCCGGGCCTGCCCGAAATGCAGAACGACGAAACTTCATTACGCACACGTACAACGACCAAGCATTGCTGACTTGTGGAGTTAGCACTGCGGACCATCAGGGTGATTTGGAATCTGTAGGATTCCTTGGTCGGCCCCGAGTGATATTTCCCCTCGCTAGAGAATTTCATTGCTATAATTTTTGGGTTATAGTTTTTATCGCAAATCCCCACTGTCCTTTCCCGTTGTATTGTCTTAAATGCTTTTAGCAATACTTGTGGACAATAAACAAAGCATTGTCATCATCATCATCATCATCATCATCATCATCATCATCATTATTATTATTATTATTATTATTATTATTATTATTATTATTATTATTATTATTATTATTATTATGGAGGCGGCGATCTGGCAGAATCGTTAGCACGCTGGACGAAATGCATAGTAATATTTCGCCCGTCGCTGCGTCCTGAGTTCAAATTCCGCCGTGGTCGACTTTGCCTTTCATCCTTTCGGGGTCAATGAACTAAGTAACCAGTGAAAGACAGGGGTTGGATGTAA
Source organism: Octopus bimaculoides (assembly GCF_001194135.2). Taxonomy (NCBI): domain Eukaryota; kingdom Metazoa; phylum Mollusca; class Cephalopoda; order Octopoda; family Octopodidae; genus Octopus; species Octopus bimaculoides. Next base: position 156,129,292 of record NC_068982.1, on the reverse strand, counting down.
TCGACTAGTCCCTTCCCAAAAAATTTCAGGCCTTGTGCCTACAATAGAAAGGACTATTATTATTATTATTATTATTATCATTACCGTCTTCATCATCATTGTGTTTCTATTTTAAGCAGTAATTAATAACTGGAAGAGAATCAGGCTGAGAAACTTTCATCTGAAGGATACTGAATAAATCAAAACGAACTTTATCGACTTTCGGCTACGAAAACTATATAATCCAGCAGTTTGTAATTACTGTAAAGCTGCATTGATCCGGACCTGGGCATACGTCCATATTTCCTGTGAAATATTTACGTAAACTTATTCCCTATTTGAGAAAACACGACAAATGTCATCCAACATTATCAATAATTCACTTAGGCTGCACATTGTATACCCTTTCGTAAAGACAATGCCATTTAACCAGACAACATTCGATATTTAACTTCCAAATGTATACGTTCCATACACGTAATTCATGTTCAATTCACGAAGGGTTTAAAAATCACTGATGTATTTGTTCACTTTATTGAATTCTCTCCATCCTATTTATTTATTATTATACAAGCCAATTTCTGAGTCAAACAAATTCAATATTGAACTGATGCCAACTTAACCTCATTCTTTGTTTCATAGGCGTATATTTCCCATTGTTCCATTGATTAGTAGAATTATCAAGTAAGCAAACAGAAAGTTCTTCCTTCTTCCATATATTTCACATAAGAGACCAAACTCTTTCTCTTTGTCCGCTTACGGAAATCTTTAAAATATAGTTCCAATGGACAGAACTTTTCATTAAAGTGACGTGAATGGTGGATTCAATGTTATTGTTGCTGTTGTTTTCTCTTGTAGTTGTCTTTTTTTTTATTGGATGTTTTTGTTTTATCTAGAAATGATAATTTGTAAAAGAGAGAAAAGCAGCAATTCAAAACGAAATCATTGAATTGTTGAGAAGACACACTGTCAGCCTCGTGGTCGATGTTTATTTGAAATTATATAAAAATAATGTTTAAAGATTTGGCTGTTATCTCTAGCATGTAGAAAGACCTTTTAGGTTTAACTATGTGCTTGTTGAAAATCATTAAAAAAAATATTGGAGTCGATACATTCGACTAAAAATTCTTCGAGGTGATGCCCCAGCATGGCCTTAGTTTAAGGATTGCAACAGGTAAAATGAAAATAAAAATGAAATATATCAGAAGTTTTGACCAGGTTAGGCGTCAAGAAATGTAAAAAAAAAAAAAACGGAAAAAATAACCGAAAAATATAAGCATGGGCCTTTTGTCCACTTTCACACTTTGAGTAGGGTCTTTTGTCCGTACCCCTGTTTAGCACCCCCAGCTATCAAGATAGCACCCCCAGCTGAAATCGGTTGGCTACGTGGCTGTACGCATCCCTTAATCCCTTCCTCCGAATTTAGGGCCTTGTGCTTCCAGTAGTAAGGATTATTATTATTATTATTATTATTATTATTATTATTATTATTATTATTATTATTATTATTATTATTATTATTATTAAGACGGTGAGCTGGCAGAAACGTTAGCACGCCGGGCGAAATGCTTAGCGATATTTCGTCTGTCTTTATGCTCTCAGTTCAAATTCCACTTGTCGCTATTCACGGCCTCCTCAAGGAAATGCATTCAACTCCAGGTCTGATTCAGGTCTGTCTCGTTGGTTAAATTATTAAACAACTGACTAATAAAAATGAAAGAAGTGAAGTACAACCAGTGCGTGTGTTTATTATTGACATATGACCCTCCCGAGGTATAAGTAAATTTGTGTCAACACACAAATTCACATTAAAATGTTGCTCGAAACCAAACGCGAAAGCGAAATAGTGTTTTATATACCTTGACAGAAATGGTAATAATAGACAAAAAATAAGTAAAACAACTAGTTTTTGACCACAACGACCTAAGGTTAAACAACATCAGCGTTATATGAAAATATGCCTGCTTTAAGCATATTGTTATATAACGCCCTTCAACAGAAAATTGAACAAGCAAAATGCAAAAAACTTGGCAGAGAGAAAAAAGTACGAAATAATATTTTGCTTACCTATTATAAGACGCATATTATTGCTCCTTTTTCTCTTGTTATTGTTGTTGTTGTTGTTGTTGTTGATGATGTTATTATTGTTGTTGTTGCTGTTCTTGTGTAGTTTCAGAATGTTTTCGCTATAATAGCAGCTTCACAATACTCTACGGGTTAATTGGAGAAAAAGCCTGAAAGGGTGGTGTGAAGAGAAGTTCTAGGTAAAGGATTAACACCCTCATCTTACTAACTGACACGTGTATACGTGTATAGATTATGTTCTGGCCAATTTCTTTCTCTCCACCCCCTCTCCACCTTTTTGTCTTACAATATTTATGGCTATATACGTGTGTGTTTGCTTCAGAGTATGAGTATATATGTACGCATACACACACACGCACACACACACGCACACACACACACACACACACACACACACACACACATATATATATATATATATATATATATATATATATATATATATATCATATATATGCACATATATGTGTGTGTGCAAAATTGTGTGCGGGTTTCCATATACGTATGTATATATGTGTGTGTGTGTATATATATAAATATATATATACATATATAAACATATATATATATATATGCGTGTGTATATGTATATATATATATATATATATATGTGTGTGTGTGTGTGTGTGTGTGTGTGTGTTTGTGTGTGTGTGTGTGTGTATATACATGTGTACCTGAGTGTGTGTATGTGTGTGTGTGCACACGCGCGCATGTAATTAGGGAGTAGTTCGATCCGAAAAGATCCAGCACAGGAAGTTTGTAAGCATTACGCATGTATACACCTTGTATAGATGACAAGAAACCGATAGTATACAAAGAAAGAACTGGCTTATATCATACATTTCGTCCTATGTCGAAATAGATGGAAATTTCAATAAGCTGACAGCTCACGATACATCAAATAAACTTGCTAATTAGTCAAATATAAATTAAGGAGAATAAAGTATTGAAAAGGTGAATAAAGACTACATATGTTTCAAAGCTAAGCTTAATGCTTTACATAACTCATATCACATACAAAAACACTTGACGATAAAAGTAAGATGTATTAAGTTTAGCTTTGAAAGAAATGTCATCTTTACCTCGTTTGTTTTTTTACACTCTTTAGCATATATGTATGTATATATGCATGTATATTTGTATGTATGTATGTATGTATGTATGTATGTATGTATGTACGTACGTATCCTAGGTATGACTTTAAGCTCACCTAGTAGTGTCGCTCTTTCGAGATTTCCAGCTTTTCGAGGAGTGGGGAGCCACTTCTAAAGCACTATTGTTCCCGGATCTGCTTTGACCCAGACTAGTAGCATCACTCAGGGCCCCAGTTATGGGTTAACTAGCATATGTGATGACAATCCATCTGAGCATGCGGCCGCAGAATGACGCAGAAATACATTCGATTGGTATCAAGTGGCACAGTAAAACCATCCTAGATGTTGCAACAGCATCCTTCTATGGGAGGCATACTCTGATGTAAATCCTACGGTTTCCTGTGATTAGTGGTCGTCTCATTTCGGCATATTACTAGTTAATAATCACAGAGACTCATATAGTGGTACTTGTGCTGTACAAGCGTTTATCACTATAATCCAGAGACGCACATATGTCTCTTTATCGTGACTTCATTTGTCGTTTCACCTACTGAACGTCCAATTGTGATGGAAAAGAGGCGACCTGTGCAAACCTTACCAGATGGAAGTGTCTATCACGTATACTTCAAACAATGCAGATCAACAACGAGACTGAATAAACGTTGGAGAGGTCACGGACGGAATGCCGCTGACAACGAGGAAGCACAAGGAGACGGCAGTGTGTGTGTGCGTGCGTGTGCGTGAGCGTGTGTGTGTGTGTATGTATATTATGTATGTATATGTATATAGTGCAATTCTAGTAAGTCAATGAATGTGTTAAGAATAAATAGAACGTTAAATTAGGTGCGCAATCCTTCTTTTACGGTTGCACAGATTTACAATCTACCCAATTTCAATTGCAAGAGCTGTGCCGATCAGAAACTAAGCTATAAGACACATTTCCTAGACGCCGCATAGGGGGGGGGCGAATATATCTCGGACATCGAGATTTCTAGGACCGGCCAGATTGGAGCAGTCTCGAGCGTCACCGGCCGAAACTGCACGCACACGCATACAATTGTTTACATAAACAGAATCGGACGATCATACGCGCTCATACGTGTAGAGTGTCTATATACGTACATTTTTATGTAGAGGGTTCTATGTATGTTCGTACACGCATACGAATGTGAGCACATGTCTGTGAGAAACAGATAGATGGAGAGATGTCTAGAAATATAGATAGACCGTTAGACATTCACTGACGAAACTATGCGGGCTCCATAATAGTATATGAACGAACCGTTATAAATACACACACACACGCACACACACATATAATACACACACGCATATATACACACACTTACATACATGCATACATATATATATATATATGTATTTATATGCATATATATAATTGTAGATGCATGTATACATTTATATATATATGTATGTATATATATATATATATATATAT
>NC_068982.1:156121895-156124353 GCF_001194135.2 Octopus bimaculoides | reverse complement strand
CATATGTGTGTGCACGTATATACATACATATGCACATATATACGTATATGTATGTGTATATGTATGTGTATATGTATATAACTATATATATCCACTATTCAAACAGAAGGAAGCGTATACGGGTGCCGGAGAGCAACGGCAGCAGCAGCAGTAGCAGCATCGTCAATAATGCAGTAATAAGATGTGACCAATACTGCCAACCGGAAATGTTCTCAACACATCCTGCTAGATGGAAATTCCATTAAGGCAAGTATGTCACCATCGCTGACGATGTTGGTGTTAATGATACCATCACCTTCACGGGTGTGCCTCTAGAGCCGGCTAGAAATAACAGTTAAATCTACTTCAAACAACACCCTACCGTCTTTTAAAAGCCACATAAGATAATTTTTGTCCAGAGTAGATTAATCCAGGAGAAATGGCGGCATGATCGTCATTGTTAGAATCACCTTTGATTATAGGTTTTGTCAACCAGCCACTTGCGGTTAATTAGTGAAATCGTTAGTAGGACGGATACTATACCTTGCGGTATTCGTTCTAGATCTTTGTGCTCTAGGTTCAAATCTCATCCGGGTTAGATTTGAATTATACCTTTTCAGGTCGACAAATAAATTGCTGGTTTTGTTCTCGCTCTTTCTCTGTATGTTTCCTATTCTCTCTCTCTCTGTCACTCTCTCTCCCTCTCCCTCTCCCTCTCTCTCTCTCTCCCTCTCTCTCTCCCTTTCTCTCTTTCTTCGTAGATTGTAATTGTAACCCAGCGATCCAGCTTTGTCCCTGACTTTGACGCGCTGATTAGGTCTGATAATTACGGTGTCCGTGGAATATTCAACCGTTTACATAATTTTACTAGTAGGAGTTCAGCTGACCGAACAGTTTTGCGTTTGCTCATCCTCGAAGCTGACGGAGAACCCGACAGTAATCAATTATAACCTACCTCGTACTAATCAACAACAACGAAACGCAAAACAAAATAAAACCCTACGAGTTTTGACCAGCTAGAAATAACAGCCAAACTTCTATTAAAACTTGTGTATCGTCTTAAAAGTGACACCTCGGAGTATACTGAAGTATGAGATACATGTTACCTGCCACGGCTGAAAAGCTTTTGATCATAGGTTGGTTCAATCAGGACTGACCTAGGGCTAAAAAAAAACAACTAATGCAGCAACAATTTCATTAATTCGATATTTTACCTCATCTTCACATCTTTTGTCTTTTTTCGGAAAAAAATCGATATTAACACGTCAATTATCTCCCCATTAATTAATGACAGATACACACACACACACACGCACATACATAGACACAGACACGCATACTCACATATGCGTATTCTCACATACACATGCGTATGTATAAATGCATTCACACTTACATATACATACACATGCACACACTTTATCTCTTTGTGCTTTTCACTTGGATTTTGCATTTCTTTTTCTTTCTCTTCTTATTCTTCTTTTCATTGCACTTCTTATTATCCTTCGTCATCCTCTCCTTCCTCTCCTTCTTCTCCTCTGCCTCCTCCTCCTCCTCCTCCTGTCCTCTACCTCCTTCTTCTCCTCCTCCTCCTCCTCCTACTACTACTACTACGGCTGCTGCTGCTTCTGCCACTACTACTACTACTACTACTACTACTTCTACTACTACTACTGCTGTTGCTGTTGCTGCTGCTGCTGCATGCTACTACTACTACTACTACTACTACTACTACTACTACTACTACTACTTCCTCTCTTATTTTGTTACCTTCTGCTTCGTGTTATTTTTTTCTTAAATTTTGTTACTGAGATTCTCCCTTATTCATCAGAAGATGCATCAATCCAACATAATCATCAACATCATCATCATCATCATCCTCATCATCATCATCATCAATATCATCTTCGTCATCATCCCCACCTCCATCATGACCACCGTCATCGTCAAGATTACTATCATCAACATCCTCCTCCTCCTCCTCCTCATCATCATCATCATCATCATCATCATCATCATCATATGCCTCAACGCCCACGTCGTCATCATCATTGCCCTTACATCATAAATTCCCTTTCCTCCTACTCCCACCCCTCTCATTCTCCTCCACTCCTCCTCAAAATCACCATCACCATCGACACCACAATCTTCATAAACATCATCAACCTTGCATATCCGTCAAATTCACAGGTGAAACTTCAAACGCCGTCAATCATCCATTCGTATTTATCATCGAGGCATTGTTTCGCCTCTTAATGCTGTCGCTGTGGTTGCTGTGGTGGCCTCCTTGACACTGTAGTAGTCACAATCTTAGTTGTTAAGTCTTGCATGATTATTGCTGCGATTGTTGTATCCAGCTTGTGATCGTATTAATTGCAGTTGTCAAGGCGGTGAGCTGGCAGAATCGTTAGCACGCCGGGCGAAATGCTTAGCGGTATTTCGTCTGTCTTTACGTTCTGAGTTCAAATTCCGCCGAGGT
>NC_068982.1:156118446-156121885 GCF_001194135.2 Octopus bimaculoides | reverse complement strand
TTCGTCTGTCTTTACGTTCTGAGTTCAAATTCCGCCGAGGTCGACTTTGCCTTTCATCCTTTCGGGTTTGATAAATTAAGTACCAGTGAAACACTGGAATTGATGTAATTGACTAATCCCCTTCTCCCGAATTTCAGGCCTTGTGCCTTTAGTAGAAGGGATTATAGGCAGCGAGCTAGCAGAATCATTAGCATACCGGGCGAAATGCTTAGCGGTATTTCGTCTGTCTTTACGTTCTGAGTTCAAATTCCGCCGAGGTCGATTTTGCATTTCATCCTTTCAGGGTCGATAAATTAAATACCAGTTATACACTGGGTCGATCTAATCGACTTAATCCCTTTGTCTGTCCTTCTTTGCCCACTCTATGTTTAGCCCTTTGTGGGCAATAAAGAAATAAGAATCGTTAGCACACCGGGCAAAATACTTGTCAACATTTCGACCATCTTTAGATTCTGAGCTCAGATTTCGCCGAGTTCGACTTTGCCTTTCAACCCTTCGGGGTCGATAAATTAAGTAGTAATTGTGTACTGGGGTCGATGTAATCGATTAAGCCCCTGCCCCCAGATTCCAGGCCTTGTGCCTATAGTAGAAAGGATTAATTGCAGTTGTTGCTTTATTGTTGGGCCTTGCGCTCTTGGTGTCGTAGCCGTTGTTATAACAACCACTGTTATAATTGTAGCCGTTCTTTCATGTTGGTTGTTGTTGCCGTCATCGTCTCGTTGTGACTTTCGTTATACTGAGTAATACTGGATTAGGGTTACACTGAGTAATACTGAGTAATACTGGATTATTTCAGTTGTTATTTCTGTTGCTGATGTCGATGCAGTTATCGATGTTGCTATTGTTACAGTTGTTGTAGTTGTCGTCATCACTCAAACCGTAATGACAGGGAATAGTGATATTGATTTCAAATTTTGGCGCAAGGTCAGCAATTTCGGGGGTAGGGCTAAGCCGATTACATCGACCCCCAATATTCAACTGGTACTTAATTCATCCGCCTCCAAAGGATGAAAGGCAAAGTCAACCTCGGCGGAATTTGAACTCGTTACGTCAGAATGTAAAGACGGACGAAACGCCTCTAAACATTTTGCCCGGTGTGCTAATGATTCTGCCAACTCATCATGTTAGGATAATAATTATTTACATTATTTACATTATTTACATTTGACGGATCTTTGTCCTCATCTTGTTTGTTGTTAACACAACGTTTCGGCTGATATACCCTCCAGCCTTCATCAGGTGTCTTGGGGAAATTTCGAACCTGGATTCTGATTCCTAAGGTATTTTTCGATGTTATTATTATTATTATTATTATTCATGTCACTGCCTGGAATCGAACTCGGAATCTTGGAGTTAGTAGACCGCGCTCTTAACCACTACGCCATATACCGTCAAATGTAAATAATGTAAATAATGTAAATAATTCCTCATCTTTAAAATATGGAACTGTATGATAATGATTGTTTCGAATTTTGGAACAAGGCCAGCAATTTCGGGGGAGAGACTAAGTCAATTAGATCGACCCCAGTGTTCAACTGGTACTTATTTCATCGACCCCGAAAGGATTGAAAGGCAAAGTCAACATTAGCGGAATTGGAAATCAGAACGTGAAAACTGACGAAACGCTGCTAATCATTTTGCCCGACGTGCTGACGACTCTGCCAACTCGCAGCCATAAATACAAACTAGTGTTATTAAGTGGTTAGATTTACCGAAGGCAATGTGTTTTCATTTTCATTATGTTACAAAGAAAGACTTCTGCCCAACCACCCATCTATTTCATAGTAAATGAATACTTGCCGAAAACACCACACTTTAGGCTTTATCAACATAATTTCCTTTACACCTAACTCTCTAGCCATTTATTACTTCATGTATTCATAGATGCATTAACAAAGATAGATACAACTATTATTGCCGCCAGTATACTGTGTCTTGTTGGGTGTTGTTATTGTTGTTGCTTTTGTTTATCTTCCAGTTAGTTAGAAGTGTTAGACAATGTGGGAGAACGGAAGTGTTCTAAAACATTTTAGCATTCTACGCGAGAAAATTATAAACTTAGCCGTGTGTCGTCACTTCCGTTTCAAAGTTTGATCTGAGGAAAAAGTTTCTTGTAGTTGTTTTGATTTTGGGGTTTCATCTTTGTGTTATGTTTCATTAGACACATACTCTACCTACCATCATGCGGGTATTCGTATGTACGATACAGCTCGAAGACAAATACCGCACACGCACTTGCACACATACACACAGGTGCACATATGCAGTCGGTCTGCCTGTCTCTTTCTCCGTGTATATGTATATAGATAGATAGATAGATAGATAGATAGATAGATAGATAGATAGATAGAATGTACATGAGTTTGAATGTGTATATTTGTGCATATATATATATATATATATATATATATATATATATATATATATATATATATATATATATATATATATATATATATGCATATATACATACATATATGTACATACTACATATATACGTATTATATGCGTATATGGCTACAGGACGTTACAAAACGTAAACAACAGGAAATACGAAGGCGAACTTGGGTATGCGAACAACGAGAGAAACAAATTGAAAACAAGACAAGTATCATAAAAAACAGCCCTTCATCAGTTGTTCATCTATTCCACATTTCGACAATTAACGACAATATGAGGCTTCGAAAACAGTTGCTTCCGCGAACCAAAATAAAATTTGGGATTTGCGGAAGGTCAAACCTTGTAACAAAAATAGGATAGTGGAGACATACAACAAACCAAACGAAAACAAACATGGAGGGCCGTTAGGCTAGACGAGGTAAGGTAGTGAATGCTAGAAGGATATTCTTTGACAACAGAAAAGATAGAAGAGAAGACAGGTAAGAATGTGTCTGGTCGGTTCGACAGACTGAAGAAAAAGAAAGATGATTACGTGAGGAAAAGAAAGATGGACGATGGTCAAATTTGAGCAACGAGAGAGAGTAAAGAAAGAAGAGGGAGAGGGAGAGAGAAAAACGGTGAAGGGGAGAAAAAAGAATAGAGATAGATAGATAGATAGATAGATAGATAGATAGATAGATAGATAGATAGACAGACAGACAGACAAACAAACAGACAGACAGACAGACAGACAGATAGATAGATAGATAGATAGATAGATAGATAGATAGATAGATAGATAGATAGATAGATAGATATGTGTGTGTATGTGCATTGGTGTATGTATATATTTTGAATGCTCGTAGCTCTGTAATTGGAGTTTTCGGCTCACGCTCGCAAGGTCGCATGTTCAAGTCCTCGAACAATCGGCACATTGTGTCCTTGAGGAAGGCGCATCATTTCACGTTGCAACCGGTCTACATAGCTATAATGGTTACCAGCCGATTGCTGGTGTTTTCTCTCTCTCTCTCTCTCTCTCTCTCTCTCTCTCTCTCTCTCT
>NC_068982.1:156112942-156118164 GCF_001194135.2 Octopus bimaculoides | reverse complement strand
TATATATATATATATATATATATATATATATATATATATTCTTAAATATTTATTTATTCCTATAAATCGTAAATAGTGAATTGCTATTATAATACTGTTCTGTTATAGAGGCATCTTTACCAAACAGGAAGACGTATATGAAATTTCCGCTCAAGTCGTTACTATATTTGTTACTATGTTTAATAATTAAAAATATAAATATATTTGTTTTGTGCATTAAATATCTGTAACTCTACTATTTACATATTTCAGCTAAAATCGATCATTTGTGTATCGTGGTGTGACGCTTAACGTTTAATGTATATTATACAAGAGATAGTTTCCAAAAGACATCCAGATTAGCAATCGCATTTACATATATACGTATGTGTGTACAACCAGACATATACACGTATATAGATTCATACATGCATATATATGTGTTTACATATATATATCAATACATCCACATGTATGTGTTTACAGAAATATATATGCAAATACATGCATACTCACATACATAATCCACATAGAGGAACACATATCTCCATCCTCTTTTGGAACCCTACATTTCCGTTCTTACTATATATATATATATATATATATATACTTTTATACATCTTATATCCGCATACATACATATATACATACATACATACATACATGCATGCATACATACATACATACATACATACATACATACATACATACATACATACATGCATACATACATACATACATACAGACATGGAGCTATGCATACGTATATTTGTGTACGGCTACTAGTTCAGATATACAAAATTTATAAATTATGAGTAAATTACGAATAAGTGAATAAATGAATACACCGAATCCTTAATTATATGAATTTAATAACTCTTGAGTGCTTAATTGCAATAAGGAATACATTAAATTGATAAAATATTTATGAAAATCAAATTAAGGAATGTGTAATCTTTATTTAAGAATTGTTTGAAAATTATATAAAAATTAGAAGAAAATTTTTATAAATGCATAAATATATAAATATTAGAAGTATAAGATTACAATAATAATTGTATTACTACAAATAACAAAATGAGCAAATGGAATTACGAGAACTTGGGCTCATGAGAATACAGAAACTTATATCCATAGAAACATAAAACGATAAACACCAAGATGATTCCTTATTCATACGCCTCTTACGTTTTCGCATATTCACACATGGACTGTGCTGCTTGTTTGCATATGCGAGAGTATGCATGCATGTATGTGCGCATATATTTGTTCATTGGAGTGTGTTTGTATGTATTATATGTAGAATTTATGGCAGAATTTATGCTAGAATTTATGGCATTACATTTAATTCTTCAGTTACGAGCGTTTTAATACTGCAATAAAATGTATATCGTTGCAGCATTCGATACAAAGTCTCGAGAAAACCATTAGAATGACATCTAATCTTCAGACTTTGTTCCTCAAGAATTTTAAGGGATTATGACACAATTCGTCTCATGGAATATCCGAGGATTCTTGTCGAAACTTCAAAGTTTGAAAACATTCAAGCTTGGAATGTTGTTTCTAAGCTTGCAGCGACGAATGAGAGAGCAGGATGGGCCACTGCTCTGATTAAGGATCTGAACGGAAAATGAAGACAGAAACAGGTGCAGCTCCTTTTCATTCGTCAATGACAATAGACAGCAACATCCAGCTTTGAGGAAGTCAACATTGGGGAGAATGCCAATGGAGATAATCGCAGAACAACGTATGAACACTAATATCAGAGGGTTACGTGTTTTGTTTTTCATTGACTTATTTCTGTATAATTAACATTATCTCTTTCTATTATATAATAAATGTTCGGCTTGTTTGCATTTTTTAGTGTCTTAATTTTGGTATAATATAAAACTGTTTTCTTTCATAATTTGTTTCGCCCCAAACAGTATCTGAATACATATCGATTACATGAACAGATGAGTCTTATTTTCATTTAGATGAAGATCTTCAAATTTGGTTCTAATGAATTAGAACCAAATCTCCACATCTCTTATGTTAAATGCAACAATTAACAGCATCCGATTAATGGAAAAGTAGAATTAGACATGGCACACCTTTCATCAGCCTTGGGAACCAAAACCAATATGGTTGTAGCTTGCTGAAGTTCAGGGACTTAAACCTACAGTCTCATAGATACGACGGATTTCCACTCAGATTCCGTCGCCAAAATTCATTGATAAGGCTTATATTTTAGCTACAAGAACATAACTGTTAAACTTCAAAACAAGCAATCCAAAGGAATTCAGAATATAAAGGGGACATATTCAAGCATTTCTTACAAATTTGGGTTTGTTTCGGCTGTAGAAGACGTTCGTTGGTGTGTTTGCGTGTGCGTGTGTGTGTGTGTGTGTGTGTGTGTGTGTGTGTGTGTGTGTGTGTGTGTGTGTGTGTGTAAATATTTGAGTGTATGTCTGTATGTATGTATGTATGTATGTATGTATGTATGTATGTATGTATGTATGTATGTATGTGTGTAAGTGTATTTATATAGGAAATATTTAACGGTCATCAATTATGACTGAGAGTGCTGAAGAAATTGCAAGAAATAAGAATTAAAACCCTTAATGCTGCAGGGCTCAAGAGATATTTAAATAAAAATGTAAAGATCGAGAAGGTGAATGACAAGGACCTTTTTGTGTGCACAGTCTGTGACAGACCATGTCTGTCTTTGGCTGGCCTCAAATCTCACCTGCGAACCCATGGAAAACAAACTTCAACCAGCTATTCTGATTATATGTCTGTGCACACGTTTGCCAGAGGGTTTGCAAATCCAATGGGGGTCTTAAAAGACATGTTAGGATCCACAATGAGCAGAACTTACTTGCAGGTATTGGTAGTGCAAATCAGAAGTGCAATCTGTGTGGGTGTTATTTCAAAACACGGTCTGGTTTAAAAAGCCACATCAGACGCCATGAACGGGCTAAGGTGTAGGTGCAGGAGGTGGTCAAACTCTGTGTAAGGAGTAGACAACCACTATATATATATGAGTGAGAGAGAGTTAAGTGCTAAAGCACGAAACTCTCTTCTCTTGAGTCACTCTGTTGCATCTGATAAATATATATACACACAAACATACATACACACATTATGTGTTTATATATATATATATATATATATATATATATATATATATATATATACATATACATATACACACACAAACATACATACACACATTATGTGTTTGTGTGTGTGTGTGTGTGTGTGTGTGTGTGTGTGTGTGTGTGCGTGTGTGTGTGTGTATGTGTGTGTGGCATTTATGTATTGTGTTTGTTATTTAAAACTTCATATTTGTTAAAGTGTATCACGTTGATTCTGACTGAAGATTACGCTATTTTCTGTTTGTAGGTTGCTTTATATTTCAGCTCGCATTGTCCTGGCCTTACCCAACAAGTTTCTTTTATGTAACATCATACAATGCTTCCCCTTAAGTATTCCACTTAAGTGTATGTACTTGTGTATATATTACAACCTTTTATGCCGTATCTTGAAATCTAAGCCACCCCAAATATTTCGATAGATAATTTAGAGCGTTGTCATCGTCTATCCTTCGAAGGTCGACGTTGAATGTTCTGTTCAGAAATCATCCATAGTAGGCTCGCAAGTGGGTTACGAGGCCTGCTCCTGAACTGAAACACCGATGACATCTGCTACAAGAGAAGTTACTTGATGCAAGGGACAAATGACGCCCCTCGTGTGCTCTTTCGCCCTCTCTCTGTTATTTCTTTTGAATGGCTGGAATTGTGAGCTTCAGTGATCAGTGCCACTCATCGCGTCCCAGGATCTTCTCTTCTCGGGTGTCTGAGGAAATGCGGGAGTTTTTCATATGTCTCAACACAACTCCGTATCGCAACCTTTGGCCACGAAGGCTCCTCCTGCTCCGAGTCTGCTACCCTCCACCTGAAAACATATCTCATCAGCGCATCTGCGACGAAGTAATGAAGGCCTCCACACTTGACACGTCAACGCGACGCAGGACTTCTACACCAAGAATGCAATCTATTGTCTGATATGCAAGATGGAACGCAGATGACGAAGTTAGACTCGCAACAGGGCCTTGATGCACCTGTGGTAGGCAGGTATGCATTCAGTGGTGCAGAGGAGGCAAAGGAGCACTGCAACTTTGTACACTTTTATATTCGCGTTCCAGGTGATGTTATGGCTGCTCCAGAGACGCTTCTAAAGACAACCGAAACCAGATTGTATACACTTCTCAACTTCGAGGTCAGAAGAGTTAATATAAACCACCGCGCTCCCGAGACAAGTAAGAGTTTTAGTGTACTTCAAAGGCTCTTTGTGTACTGTCTCTGGCTCGAGCTCACTCAGTCTATTAGGACACCTTGACGGCTGGTAGAGCAGTTCAGTCTTCGAAATGTTGATCTTGAGAACGAACATGTCTACTGCCAAAGAAAATTGGTTAATATGTTGCATATCCTGAATTCTGCTGGTTACTACAGCTGAAACTTCTATATAGATCAGCTCCCTGATGCACATGTCCCTAATTTTGGAGGACGCACGAAGACGGGCTAAGTTGAAGAGCTGTTCTGATGAAGATGAAAACCTCCTTGTGCAGACTGACCCACATGATGTCAAGCAGAGGTAGAAAGAAGAGTGTGGAGTGAGGAAGCACGCACTGTTGCCTCACACCGTAGTTGAATGCAAACGTTCCACTATATAATCTGCCAACTAAGACTAGGGCTTTCAATTTTGTGTTGAACTGTTTCATGATGTTCACAAGCTATTCAGGGCATCCATAAGACTCCAGTACTTTCCAACCAGTTTGTTGGTCCACCGAGTGAAATTATTTTTGTCAAATGCCATCGTGTTTATACCGAATCTTGAAATCAAAGCCATTCAATATAGGAGGGGAGTGCTGGAAAGTTCCTGGCTTTAAGAGTATCACGTATAAAGCCTAGTCGGAGGCCCAAATTTCAGAGTTCTTTTACAGGGCTTAGGAAAACTGAAAGATCGCTGCAATAAGTGTGTGAATCTGAGAGGGGAACATCTTGAATAAAATAAAAATTAACTGATCCTCCTGTGTTTTCTTTTACACAAAGCCAGGAACTTTTTAGCACCCCATCGTATTCAGATAGATAATAAAGTATTCATTTCATGTACTAGGTTCAGCATAAAAACTAAATTACCATAATCTAATGATGGAAACTAATAAAAGAATAAAATATTATACGCATGTGTGTGTATGT
>NC_068982.1:156111063-156112842 GCF_001194135.2 Octopus bimaculoides | reverse complement strand
ATATATATATATATATATATATATATAATTTATCATATAGCATATATTATACATATATTATGTATGTTGTCATGTATCATGCATGCTTACATACGAACATACGAGTATAGCGTGAAAGGGAGGCAGCGGTATAGATAGATAATATGCGAAAATATTGTTTTCCTGCACTATTGTTATTCAATCGGCGTTGTAACCTTCTACGAGATGTCTACAATATATTCATTTGTCGACACATGTTTTATTTTCTAATCATTGTTTTCCCTGTACTTGTATGCATATGCCTGCATATATATAACCATATATACATACATGCATACGCACACACACACATACATACATATATATATATATATATATATATATATATATATATATAGTGTGTACCTATGAGTGAGTTCAAGCATGTGTGTATATTTGCGTAAGAAAGAACTCTTTAATTTATAACATAAATAGAGCCAAAGGTAATAAAATTAAGCTTTAACGTTCTAATATGCAATATAGGAAACATGTGGTGTTCTTAGATGATTAGATAAAAAGATAGCACTCCTGGAAGACGTTTAATTTTTTTCCTTCTTGTTTTGTTATTAATTTTATAAATGAATGATATGTATAAATATATTTGTATTTTAAAATAATATTTATTGTTTATATTTTGTTTGTCCAACCTTGGTTTTTAGTTTGTTGATGTTGTTGCCGTTGCTCGTGTATCTGTATACATAAGTTTTACAAAAACAGCAGGGAAACATTATGTCGCCATTATTATGAATAAATGATACAATATTTACCTTATCATCCTAATTATTGAAAATGAACACAGTGTACGTAAGTATATATATATACACTATATAAATTCCTTTTCAATTATTTAATTTCATGCATGTATATATATATATATATATATATATATATATATATATATATGAAATTAAATAAATGACTAGGAAACATAATTTCCATAATCAACTTCGTTAGCTTACGGCTGTTTCTGCTGTAAAATGCAGTGCACTCAGAGTTGAGTACTTGTGCATCACTTTTGTTATTGATATATTCGTTAGGGAAGTAGCCAAATTAGTCATTTCCAATGTCATGAGTTTATTAAATATTAGAATTCTCCCGGAGGGTAGTTTTGTATTTTAAGATGTTGCTTAAGTATAGTGATATTAATAACCTTGTTTTAGAACTTTATATACACATGGATAAGAATAAAAGACTTGCTTGAGAAAGAGAATATGCTCAACGGCCGTAAGTTTCGGGGCGGCTGAACCTGTCCAGTAAGTCCAGACATACAGGACATTATCAACAGCAACCTGACTAGTATCGAGAAGCATCATGTAGCTCAATGTGGGTCCACAATGCTAGCTGCTTGTTGAAGGTTACCTACGTCAGATTGATTCAGGTATGCTGTTGCTTCCATGTTCATATTCAAACCAGCGTAGGGGATGCAGGCTGTTTGACGATGGCCTGCTTATACGATGTACCCAGTTGAACAGGTGTAACAATATCCATGGAGAATGTTGGGGGTTTTTTACGGCTGTTTGGAGTTTTTATTGATTCACCTGTACTTGTCTGTGGGAGTAGATTTATCTGAGACCTTACGTTAAGACTGATGCAATTACATCATGGTAGAGAAAATTTTAATAATTAAAAGCAAGCAAAATATTTAAATTCACTTTAAATTTATTTCTAAAAAAATTAAAATACACACACACACATATGCAGCCCACCCCACATATATATTTGTATGTATATATATATATATATATATATATATATATATAT
>NC_068982.1:156109556-156110638 GCF_001194135.2 Octopus bimaculoides | reverse complement strand
CTCTCTCTCTCTCTCTCTCTCTCTCTCTCTCTCTCTCTCTCTCTCTCTCTCTTTCATTAGGTAGTTTCATGGCGCTGATTCGTCCTGTGAATAATGTTAAGGATAAACATGTATGCCGCTTAAAACGTTAATTTCACAAATAGAAATTCACTTGAGTACATATCAACGAAACCGACGGAGTCTCCACCACACACACTTATATCATATATACATACCTATGTTTATTGATATATATATATATATATATATATATTCATATTATTCGTTTAAATTCGTCTCTATGTATATCATCTAGATTATTCCCTTCGGGCAAATTTCTTTCTTCGATGTTTAATATCATAGGATATACAGAGCTCATTAAAGACACTCTGCATGTTCATTTCATTTAAGTATTTATATTTCAACCTTATTACTAATATTGTCTTAACCCTTTGCATACAAGAAAATATTTGCGTTCAGTAATTTATTTTAAAAATAATTAAATGCATGTTTGGTGATTCATTGATGTCGACTGAAAATGGAATGCCTCAAAGGAATATCTTCAAAATACCCCACATAATCTCATATTTTCTTCTTTTTTACTTATCTAATTATTGGTATTATTGTAATTATTATTAGTAGCAGGAAAATATATTGTTATTAATTTTCAGAAGAGAAAAAGAAATCTTCAACATCGTCATTGTCATCATTAATATTATTATTGATAAAAAAAATATTTGTTATTATTATTATTATTTGAATATGTTTCATATTTTTATCAATAGTATTATCACTATCAACGTTATCATTATGATGAGGATTATAGTTACTGTTGTTGTTGTTGTTGTTGTTGTTCTTGTTCTTGTTCTTGTTATTTCGTCCGATTTTTCGTTCTCAGTTCAAATACCGTCGAATTCGGCTTTGCCTTTCATCCTTTCGGGGTCGATAAAATAAGTACGAGTCGAGTACAGGGGTCGATACAATCGACTTGCCCTCTTCCCCTAAACTGTTGGTCTTGCAGCAAAATTTGAAAGCCGTTGTAGTAGTAGTAGTAGTAGTAGTAGTAGTAGTAGTAGTAGTAGTATTAGTGGTGGTGGTGGTGG
>NC_068982.1:156108081-156108809 GCF_001194135.2 Octopus bimaculoides | reverse complement strand
ATATATATATATATATATATATATATATATATATATATATATATATATATACACATATATATATATGTATATATATGTCTATATATATGTCTATGTGTATATGTATGTGTGTATGTTTGTATGTTTGTATGTATGTATACAGACATACATACATGCATACATATATAAAAAAAAGGCGTCGTCATTCGTCGTTTATATAGCCTGCGGCCAAAACCTTATTGTAAATCTTAGAGCTAACGATAGGTGAAGCAAGACAAGCAACTTTCCTCAATCAAACATGCTAATTACGTTTCCAGTGGATATAATACGGCAAATTAATTTCTCATACTTCTTAAGAAATGTAGTTGTTTCTCTATGTAGTGCAGTTAACGTATCTGTGGGTGGTGTTCTTAACATGGTGATGATGATGATGATGATGATGGTAGTAGTAGTAACGGAAGTAGTAGTAGTAGTAGTAGTAGTAGTAGTAGTAGTGGTGGTGGTGGTAGCAGTAGTTGTTGCTGTTATTGTTGTAGTTGCGTTTGTATTGAAGAAGTGTGTAGTTGTTTCTAGCGATTTTGTCTTTGCCGCCATTGTTGCTTGATTCCGTTTAAAATCGGCTTTAATTTTTAAACAAGCTACATAACATTTAATCGTTAATAGATATAGTATATTAGTTAGAAAAAAAACAAAACAAGAAAAAAACAAGAACGTGGTACATGCAAAGTATTAAAAGACGCTCAGAGAAG
>NC_068982.1:156100655-156104010 GCF_001194135.2 Octopus bimaculoides | reverse complement strand
TATATACCTACATATATATACATACATATATATATATATATATATATATACATACATACATACATACATACATACATACATACATACATACATACATGCATGCATACACACATTTATATAGATATGGATGTGTTTCTGCACGTGACTGTGTGATAAAAAGCTTGCTTTCCCACCACATGGTTCCGAGTTCAGTCCCACTCCATTGACCCTTAGACAAGCATCTTGCACTATAGCCATAGGCCGACCACAGCCTCGTGAGTGGATTCGGTAGGTGAAAATGAAATGCCATTGCTAAGCATTTTGGCCCGCGTGACACGATTCTGCAAGCCCATCGCCTTTATATTTATATATATTAGCATATATAAAATGTAATGTTTCTATGACGTAATGCATACTTCCGCTAAGTTTTCTATGCCCAGAAATGGTGAAATCTTAAAAATTCCAATTATAATATAATAGGAAAATATTTTGAGGTTTCGGTACTACCACTTCTGAATAAAAACTTTCCAACAGCTGCTGAGATCTCATTACAGTCACCATTGATGCTCCATTGTGTTGTTAGGGCCTCTACTAAGCTGTACCGCGAATATAAAAATCAGGGTGTTAAAATAACATTAACCTGTTTCACCACTACTACAAAGATGAGAGGACATTGTAGTGTCATTATATTATATAGGCCGAGCAGACGGTTGGTCTTTGTTTCACGCTCTGCAATGCAATGGTGCGGAATTCTTTATCGATTAGTCGTAGAGCCTCCTGCCATATACGAACGAGCCTATAATATAATTCAAGATATGTAAACTTCACACCATTCTCCATCTCACATGATCCTCGGATTGGGTTCTACATGTGTGTGTGTGTGTGTGTGTGTGTGTGTGTGTGTGTGTGTGTGTGTGTGTGTGTGTGTGTGTGTGGATAAAAATATAAACTTATATACATATATAATGGACTCTCCAGTCAAAGATGACGTATGAGTGTTCAGTTTTTGTTGAACGATCTGCACAAAGGATTTGTTTATAGTAATCAAATGTTTGTGCTGCACATTAACTCTCTTCCTCCATCAAATCGACGTTGTCTGAACATGTACAGAGCATCCCGTCCAGGAGTTGAAACCGCGATATCACGATCGTGAGTGCAACACCCTAACCATTAGACTACTAACAACTAAACCAAATATATTTTGTTGACATCGTAGGAATTTATAAAATGACGATAGAACGGGTTCGAGTTGGGGTGCAGCGGATCTTGAAGAACATACAGTTATAAAAATAGTATGTGAATATTAGGTTGAAAAGCCTTTTCGGATAGAAAAAGCGGAAGGCTGCCCATAGTAGAACATTCGTCATGTCTGAAGTACATGTTTGTTCTTATCCCACGGGCAGCTTCGAATTTTTCTTCAAAAATGGTTTTATCAACCCAATATTTACATGCTATTATTTATAGTTTTATGTGCTTCGAGATCCACTGTTCCAATATATATGTATCTAGGTAGATGTGTAAGGAGGCGTTCGATGGAGGGCGAGGGTGGTAAGTAAGATGTATATATGCATATATATGTAACATGTATATATGTATATATATTTATATACATATGTACATGTATATATATATATATATATATATATATATATATATATATATATATATATATATATATATATATATATATATACATGTACACATATACATGCATATATATGTATACACATATATATAGAGACATATATATACACACATACATACACATATACATATACATACATATAACATTTTTTTAAATCCTGTAGTAAATAAACATACGAACATATACTAAAAAAACAGACGAACGGAAAACAGAAGATCAAGCGCAATTTCGATCGTTATCAATAATATTGCTGCCATTCTGCAAGCGCCGGCAAGAAACTTGCCGGGAAAGGGACCGAACCATAGCAAAACAAGACGGGCTCGAGACGAGACCGTTGGTGAACAGACAATGAACAGAATAAAGGGAATTAGGGCTTAGGGCACCGGGAAGACAACAATTAAAATGATAATAATACATATACAGCAAAAAGAAAAGCCTCAGGGCTGCAAGATAAGACAAAAATGGGTAACGAGGTGAAGAACTGTTCTAAAAGACTATAAACACGGGAATATATAAATACCAGGGACGTGCCGCCTAGGTAAGCAAGGTCGGCAGTGCCTGCCTTGAATAAAATAGATCGATAGCAACATTTTCCTCTCATGGCAAAATATGCGCCGAATTCAATAAAATTACTATACATAAAACGCAAAATATTTTATCTTTTCGTAGATTAAGTAGTCGTAATTCGCCCCTACTTTTTAATCACAGTATGTAACATACGCATAGTACAGGTGTAGTACACGTTCTGCGTACATTTCTACAACACCATTTCCTTAACGTACTAAAACGGCAGAAATAGATCTGCCTTCAAATCAGTCGCGCGCCTATATTTCGCTTATTTTTTGTGTGTTTTACTACATAAAGGTCGCCAACTATCTACCCTGAGTAATTAATGACGGCACGTGTCTGATATATACATATATACATATATACATATATGCATATATGTATATATGAGTGTTTGTGTGTGTGTGTGAGAGAGTATGTGTGTGTTTGTATATATATGTGTGTGTGTGTATGATCATGCAAAATATTCGATTTTACATATCTTATTAATGTAGAGAATACTTATTAAAGTTTTATTTTAGTTTATGATATTTTACACTATTATATAATCCTCTTACTGCTATGTAAGCATAAATCTAACAAAAGCAACTGTTCACGCCTGATAAATGTTCTTACAGTTTACAATACTTGGCTTGTCATGAAATATAAAATGAAATGAAATAACTAAAAGTTTCTAAGTGCTTTTTTTACATTTTTACTTTCTGCGTAGATATCTAAAAATATAATTATATACATACATATCATACATACGTATTGGTGTAGTGTGTATGTGTATGTATTTTAAAGAGATTTGTTAGTTTATACACTTGTGCGTGTGTGTCTGTGTGTGTGTGTGTGTGTGTGTGTGTGTGTGTGTGTGTGTGTGTGTGTGTGTGTGTGTGTGTGTGTGTGTGTGTGTGTGTGTGTGTGTGTGAAAGTGTGTATGCGTGTGTATATATATACATATATCTGCACCCACACATTATGTATATATATATATATATATATATATATATATATATATACACACATATATCTATGTATGTACTCATTATATACATACACATACTTATATATCATTTATTTTACATTATTCTATATTATGTGCCCATATATAAAGCTATATATTTGTATATACATATTTGTGTGTGTAGATATACATATATATATATATATATATATATA
>NC_068982.1:156098031-156100001 GCF_001194135.2 Octopus bimaculoides | reverse complement strand
ATGTATGTATGTATGTATGTATGCAGGTATACATATGCACATACGTATGTTCTATACTTTATTTGATGTTGCTGGTATTTTTGCTGTTCCAAATAATTTTATGTCTTTTTTTTTTTTTTTTGTCAAATACTGACGTCGTTCTTGTGATTGTTCTTGGCAGCGCTGATACCTATGCTGAGAACGGTATAATGATGATCGCAGTTGTTGTGGTGGTGGTGATTGTTGTAGCGTTTCCTTGTTATTAAGGTGGTGGAAGCAGTAAGAGTACAGTTGGTGTTGAAATGCTGTTCATGTTTATCTTTTGTTGTTTGTGTTGACTTTATTTGATATCCGCGTATTTGGTATATCTGGCTGCTGTTATGAATCTGACGAAAAACCAGAAATTTACTACATTTCTCTTTATTATATTTATTCTGTTGTATTTTATTTTATTTTCTAAAATTCTAATTTTCAGGATAATCTTCCTGTGTTGACATCCGTTTTGTCGTCAGCAAATCAACACTCGAAAAAATAGATTTTGCATGCGATGCGTTAGTTGCGTTGTCTATGCTCGTGCGCGGGAACATACATACTGTATATATATATATATATATATATATATATATATATATATATATATATATGTATGTATGTATGTATATACATGTATGTATATACATGTATGTATGTATGTATGTATGCATGTTTGTATATATGTATTCTATACATATGTATATATATGTGTGTGTGTGTGTGTGTGTGTGTGTGTATAAACAGATATATGCGCGCATGCACACACGCGCACATAAGTAAGTATATATAAGTATATATATATATATATATATTCTCGTGAATGCATATATATATATATATATATACATATCTATATATATGTATCTATTCATGTATCTATGTATATCTGTATATGTATAAGCATGTCAGCGAACATGCATGTGTGGTGTCATACGCGCGCGTGCATTTGAGATATAAACTTATGAATCGAAAGAAAATGCAGGCAACCATCCATACTCTTCTCTCTGTGGATGTGTGTGTATATCTATGTAACCATGTGTAAACACAGACATATTCGTGCGCACGCGTATATATATATATGTGTGTGTGTGTGTGAGTGTGTGTGTGTGTGTGTGTGTGTGTGTGTGTGTGTGTGTGTGTGTGTGTGTGTGTGTGTGTGTACACACTACTAAACCCACATAATCGAAGAATACGATCCCTAGAAAGGCGTCCTTATCAACGTATATACGTGTTTCATGCGTGCGTTTGACGCTTTAATTATGCTAGTATAGGCTATAGTTTTTGGTTTGATTTCCTTGTGCGTGTGAATGTTGCTTATTTGTGTATGTTTATGTATAGAGTGTGAGTATACATGTATGTTTGCAGTTGTATTTATATATGTCTACATATGTGTGTATGTGTTGTGTTTGACTAAATTCATTATAACGCAGCAAATAATATATCGTAAAAAAAATTACATTAAGGTAATTATTACATGACGTGATAGACAAAAACAAAAATAACACCAATTCTGCTGTGGTTTCTGGGTTTGTTCTTGTTGTTTGCTGTTGCTACTGTTGTTTATTTTGTTACCGTTGCATTTTTTTTTTTTTATTATTGCTGCCGCTGTTGTCATTATTGTTGTTGTTTTTGTTATTATCGTTTTTGCCGTTGTTCTAACTTTGCTGCAGGGCTGTTCTGATCCAACAAACTTTCTTTTGAAAGAGGTTCTTTGTTTTTTTTTCAACTGTGGCCAACCCATTTTACGTTGTTAATATTTCCGTGTGCCGGGATTATATTAGCCAATTTTTGCATTATGTTATTTAAGAAAGTAGAGTGTAACTTGAGGTAGACTAGACAGCTATCACTAGGTGCTTGAAAAGTGACGTAGAGGTATTTCTGAGAAATATTTAAATAAAATCTACAAAAGTACTCACAACTCACACAAACTGCCACACACACACACACACACGTGTATA
>NC_068982.1:156095884-156097755 GCF_001194135.2 Octopus bimaculoides | reverse complement strand
TATATATATATATATATATATATATATAATCAACGTTGCAGAAACGAAGAACTCTGAATGAATCAAAAGAAGACATAATCCAAGGGTAGAGTAAGAAATCCATGAATCAGGTGCTCCAAAACAGTCGGAAGGATGAAGTATCACACAAAATCCATGGTAAATGATGACAGAAGACGCTAGTTCCATGTATGAAAAAAATTTATATTATATAGTCAACAGGTTTCGCTTGTGCTAATCATGACTTAAAGATTAGTGATAATGCTGCAATTTCATGCTATCACAAGAGGTCTTCATTCCATATTAGTAACATCTTTATGTTATATTCCTGGCGTTTTAACTGCAGACATTTTATTAGTTTAGTGCATATATTTTAGCTTTAATGATATGTTAATATTTTGGGGACAGCTGGTTCCTCCGTTTTTAGAATTACAGAAGGCTGCAAAAGTATGTTGTATTAAATACACACTTTCGGGGACCATTAAAGCAAGAGGAAGTTCCTTGTTCAATGCTTGGCTGATTGCATTAGTAACGTATTGATGCCAAATGGTTATCATACCAAAGCTTGACTGATATAGATATTTCCTTATTCGTAAACTGTTTTCAACTTGTCTTCTCCTTTTATAAATTAAATTCCTTGCTCTGCATTTACAAGACCAATAGCAGAATAAAATCCTATCTATGCCAGTGGTTTAGACTTCTGATCAAGATTATATATGCAGGTATGTATGTGCTTGTGTATATATCTGCATAATTAACATAACACATCATATTCCTGATGATTTAAGCTATACACATTTTTTAAATTAATTTAAATTAAATTAATGTAACGTAAATTAATTATGTATCACAATTATGCACTTATACATTTAGTAACGTTTATCGTAATGAAACAGCTGTTGAAATCGATTGAAGAATGAACTACATATAAAATTTATGCTTGTCTACTTTTATTTTATACATACAGGTATAGATAAATGGATAGATAGATAGATAGATAGATAGATAGATAGATAGATAGATAGATAGATAGATAGATAGATAGATAGATAGATATAAGGGAATACTTTGTGTAACGTCTGTGTAAAATCCCTTGCAAGAACTCTTCTATAAAAGACGATTAAAAAATAACTGAAATACTGTGAATTAAAACAAAGCCTAGTCACAAACAAATACCGAGGTACGTAATTGTCAAATATAAATACAAATTTAACCCCCAAAATATAACGTAATAAAATGCCATCAACCCCATAATGACCATCGCGAAGACCACAAACACAAACACTAACACCATCACTACTAAAACCACTACCGCTACCCAACATCTGCACCATCAACACCAACATCAATACAGCCTATACTCTCATGGGCTCGACTACGATACAACGACCAACAGTGGAATAGAAAGACAATGCACCGTGTGGTTATCTTGAAATATATTTAAAAAAATAAACAGATAACCCTTTCCTTTTTTTACCAAATGGATTGCTCTTCGGTTTAGTTTCTTTATCGCAAAAATAACTGAACTAACGCTTCACAAATAATTTGGCATCTTTAAGTATGTCCACATCTAGAACAACAAATATCTGACTTAATTCAGTTTGTTGTTTAAAACAAACATTTCATAAATAACATGTCTCGATTGTCTCTTCGTTTTCTTATATTATTATTATTATTATTATTATTATTATTATTATTATTATTATTATTATTATTATTATTATTATTATTATTATTATGTTTTTTTTCTTTCTTCAAATTTTTTCCCATTTCTCGCCTAGTGTTTTCCGTATTATTATTATTATTATTATTATTATTATTATTATTATTATTATTATTATTATTATTATTATTATTATTATTATTATTATTAT
>NC_068982.1:156095120-156095795 GCF_001194135.2 Octopus bimaculoides | reverse complement strand
ACGTAAAATTGATAACATTGAAATACATAAATAAATAAATATTTTTTAAAAATATAACAACAACAACAACAATAACAATAATAATAATAATAATAATAATAATAATAATAATAATAATAATAATAATAATAATAATAATAATAATAATGTAAACAAATGTGAACAAAAATATCCTAAACAAATGTAAGGGATACAGTCATTTTAAGTCATTAAACAGACATAAAGATATAATACAAAACACTAGAAATAAAGCATTTAACCACCCCGTGATATCGTATCGGTTTGTGAAATCTGTAGGCAAGCAATCACCATTTTGTATCCGGATGAAATAAGAAATAAACACCATCAACAGCAACAACTACAACAGCAACAATAACAACACAAATAATAAGCAAAACTAATGCATCTACATTGAAGATAAAATGAAAACAAGCATGAAAATAACAAGAGAACAATGCTTACCAATAACAGAGGGGGGGTATTATTTTTCAAGATTTAGTGGAAAGAAATAAGATAATGATAATAATAATAATAATAATAATAATAATAATAATAATAATAATAATAATAATAATAATAATAAGAAGAAGAAGAAGAAGAAGAAGAAGAAGAAGAAGAAGAAGAAGAAGAAGAAGAAGAAGAAGAAGTAGTAGTAGTAGTAGTAGTAGTAGTGTG
>NC_068982.1:156085060-156095110 GCF_001194135.2 Octopus bimaculoides | reverse complement strand
TAGTGTGAATTACGATTGTGTGAAATTGACGAAAATTGTCTTTAATCGCGTGAAAGCTTTTTTTCTTTTTTTCTTCTCTCTCTCTCTCTCTCTCTCTCTCTCTCTTTCTTTCTCTCTCCCTTCCTTTCTTTTTTTCTTTCTTCCATACATTTTTTATTTTTATTTTATTCATATGACATGGAATGTCATCGGAGTCGATTCACTGAACAAATTGTCGAATTACTGTCTCTGGAAGTGCTACCATTATCTTTTTTGTCGGTGTAAGTTAGTACAGCCGCTTCCCTTCGCTTGTTCTTTAAGCAAAGATATAATAAATAACCTTCTGCTCATTCCAATGCTTTGCCCCTTTTAGTGAAAGATTTTCATTTTTTATTGACATCACTTACTGATTCGAGCATAAATAACTTTTGAAATATGAAAGGAAGGGTGAAAAAAAACGACGACGATGATGATGATGATGATGATGATGATGATTACAATCATGATGACGGTGGTGGTGGTAGTGGTGGTGGTGGTGGTGGTGACAATGATCATCATGTTCATCATCATCGTGATGACGACGACAATGAACTCGATGATGCTAACGATGATGATGATAAGGAGGAGGAGGAGGAGGAGGAGGACGGGGATGAGGAGGAGCGGTATAGCGATTATGATGATGATGATGAGGATGATGATGATGATGAGGGGAATGAAGAAAGAAGATGAAGGAGAATAAAATCGAAGATAGAGATTATAGAAATATACATAATATGGCAAAGTAGGGATTGTATTGGTGGACATTGTGTAGATAGACAGACAGACAGACAGACAGACAGACAGACAGATAGGTAGATAGATAGATAGATAGATAGATAGATTAGATAGATCTATGTACATATACAAACACATACGTATAAATACATATGAATATATGTACATATACATATACGCACATACACGTGTCTCCGTGTATGCATGTATGTGTGTGTGTGTGTGTGTGTGTGTGTGTGTGTGTGTGTGTGTTTTGTAATTAAGTATACTTGCGAGAATATTTTACCTACTCGCCATGAATTCATCTGAAGAAATGCGTCGCAATTGTTTCCACTTGAATTGCTTATAATGTACATTGACTGTAAGCAGGAATATCGCATGATATTATATTTGATATTATATTTAATAAAACATTAAACTATTTTTATTATTGTTTAGAAAATATATTTTTTGATTCCAACAAATGAGCAATTGTATGCTTGCTTTTATTTAGTCATTCGTTCATCAGTTCGTGAGTACAACGATAACTCTGATTCACTGGAAGAATGAGAGTAAGACTGAAACAGGAGTATAGTTGTCTCACGTATTTACTGGAATATGAAAAGACATCATTGAATTGACCAGACTATCGGATGTTGTTATACGCCGCTGGTCACAATGCACTTCCTGCCATTATTGTGGCTCTTAAATGATGCCATTCCACGGACAGGAAAACGTTTTCCCTGAGCGGAGCAGCAGACCACCGCAGGGTTGCCTATTTAGAACTAAGTGGAGCAATGTGAAGTGAAGTGTTTCGCTCAAGAGCGCAACGCACTGCCCGTCTGAGAATCGAAACAATGATCTCACGATCATGAGGGCAATACTCTACCAACTGGGCCAGGGTTCTTTTCTTATATTGTTCATTGATTAGTATCGATTATTTCCAACACATTTAGTTCTATATTTAAGAGATGAGGAATTATGTACACTGTAAAGGGAGGGATTGCTCAGTGCCTAAAACATCGAGCAAAGAATATAAGTAGCGATCGTGATACCCACCACGAAGAAATGATCAAGCTCGGTAACAATCTACTAAGCAACAACTACCCCCAAAAGCATGCTATCCACTCCAATTATGAAGAAAAGAGAGGATGAAACCGATAAACTGTCCACAATCTGTCTACCCATATTGTTTTTCGGGACCTCTGTAACTGGTGGTAGAAAGGGAGTAAGTCTGGTACTTATTTTATCGGTCTCTTTTGCCAAGCTGCTAATTTACTAGTTGTCAAGTGGTGGTGGGCGACAAACACACACACACATATATATGTATACATATATATATAAATACGACGAGCTTCTTTCAGTTTCTGTCTTTCGAATCCACTCACAAGGCTACAGTAGAAGACACTTGGTCAAGGTGTCAGGCAGTGGCATGTAGTTGGAAAACAAACTTCTTACCATACAGCGACGACTACACCTACTGAAACTTTGGATGAAATCACTCGGCAAGTCCGTGTGAACTGATTCGAATTGCAGGACTCCGTGAACATCGACACCTCGAACGCGCATTGTGGTCCCGGAGTTCCATTGCCTCGGGGCTCCGTCCAGTCGAGAGGCCGTAACGACAGGAAAGCGCTGTTTGTCGCCTTAATTTGAATTTTATTTTTCTGAAGTAGAAAATGATGAAAACAATAATAAATATAACATCAATAACAACAATAAAAATGTAGGTGTTTACTTATTTACACTTGACAAGCATCGTTACATATATGATGGCCTTCGGTTGAACAATAAAGTTTTTTTTTGTTTGTTCTTTCAAATCCACAGTGGCCTTTTCTTCTTTTTATTCCTTTAATATCTTCAAATACTGCTTAATGGTTGCAGGAAGTGAATATAAACAGGTGATTATTTCTCTAAAAGGAATGACTATTACATTATTGTATAGATTCTCTCTCTGTAATCATTGATTTTGTTTATGATGTCAGTGTTTTTATTTACTTGTAATGTGTGATTTTATCGGAATATTTGCAAATTATATCTGTTTTTCTATATGCAGTTGTATAAATATAAAGTAGACTTTGTAAAACTTCTTTTGAGGGTATTTTGAGCAAGCTCGTTCCTCCGGTCACTCTCAGATGGCATTCGCGCTTGCAGCATAAGATATTTCTGTGGGTCGATAATCATTCGACCGACGTTCAAGCCCTGATTATCCTTTTCTTTTCTGGTAAATATTCGACAATTCAAGAGTTTGAAAATCGTAGTTGTTACAGAAGATTCGTTTGCGTTTTCTTGTAGGTCCGCCACATAGGTGCTTCCTCTCTTGCTTGAGGCTGGTGTCTGTCAACACACTGTGCCATAATTTTTGTATGAATGTGTGGTCTATTTATAGAGATATGCATTTCGTTTACTTCTACCGGTGGATTGTTCTGACTTTTAGGCATAAAATTACTATCACCATCTTTTCCCTTTTGTCCAACAAATCTTATTTACGGACATCATTTTTTTTATCGTGAAATCATTTATTTCAGGCAGTGTATATTTTTTATTGTATTTATATAGACAACTATGGAAAATGTTTTTAAGCGACCTACACAAGTCGCTTATAATTTCGATTACTTTTAATTTGACTACAACTATAATACCATTTTTGTTTAATCATTTTATCCTTCCATGATTCATCACCAATGTTGTAGAAGTTGGTGTGTCTAGAAATCTTTGTAGGGATTCTCTGCGTGTTAAATTCGAGCTTGTGATAAATATGACCTTGTTCCCCCCCCCCCCAGTTCGTATGAATATAAGAATAACTGTTCATTAAACAAGGCAAAATGATGTTGGGGATTGGATCCTGACAAGCTCGCTTCCAACACGAAAGATATTGTTTGCTTCCCTTTTCAGCACTAGGCTAATGTATTTAATTTTGCTGTTGTTGTTTAGCAAGTGCTGTCTAAGAGAAACTATACAACATTCGAAGGCTGTCTGCACTATCCTAAGCCTCTATCTCCCTTATATCTCCTTAAGTAGAGCCTGTCGATATTATTATTCCAGTGCTCTAAATATTTACATAATCCTTCCCTCAGAATCTTGCGGGTTTTAATACTTGTCGAGTGGATTTCTTCTACAGACCAATCAGGTATCCCAAATGTTGGAATCAGCGCTGATAGTGCAAATGCATTGTGAGATATTGTCTTATTGGAAGAGAGTTCCGACGACTGCCATATTTTTCTAAGTCTGGCATAATATTCTTGGACGATTCTATCTTTATTCATGTGTATGTATGCATGCATCATGTCAGAATGGTTAAGAAGTCCACTTGGCAATCACAAGTTTCTGGTTTCGTTTCTGCTGCGTGGAATCTTAGGTAAATGCCTATTCTAAAATCCCAGGCTGGCCTATAACTTGTGAATGATATTGGATTGATGGAAACTGTATAGAAGACATCCGGACGACCGAATTAATTTATCCAATCTTGTTACATTATGTTTCACCTTCGAATCATATTAAGGATATACGTGCCTGTTGAACACTCAGCCACTTTTATATGCTAATTCAATGAGCTTAGTAGTTTAGATGATCAGACAACTGAAAACTCATAGTCAGAAATGGATCGCAGTCGAGATCCATTTATTTAACCTAAGTGGAAGGCTCAAAATCTTTCTCCAGTTAATATTGCTAGTTTTATCATCCAGTGTGTGTAAGGAGTTGAGGGCATAAACTAAGTCCCACCACACACTGTAATCGAATCACACTACCCAACGAAACTCTTTTCATATAATAATTAAAAATTTAGTTTAAACTTTAGAATAGGATCATAATTTACATCTTATATTCATAAAGTATTTCACTGCCTGTCCACCTGAGTGGTTTTGTTGTAAACTCTATTCTCAGAGCTACAGGTGTCTGAAATGTACTCTAAATATTTACATAATCCTTCCTTCTATTATTACTGTTCCTCACTATAATTACAATAACCTTTTAACCTGTATTCGAAACCAATATAGCAATTTGTCATGTAAAGGAGAAAGACAAAGAGTGAGGCAGAGGTGGGATGGAAGGAGAAAAACAGGTGGGGGCAGCAACAGATTCAAATAAGAAAACAAGCAAGAGACGAAGACAGACAGACAGACAGACAGATAGACAGAGAGGGATGGCAGAGATTCAGAGAAAAATGAAACTCAATGACAAATAGAAAATAAAAGAAATTAAGAGAAGGGGATTGAGAAAGAGGGACATAAGCCGCAGAAAAAAAGGTCTTCATGCAAATATATAGGTTATGGGACACGTGTTAGTTTAAACAAAAGAATAGCCTTAATCAGTTGACTTTTCGTTTTTTAATCCAATCTTTCTAATTAACGGCAAGTCGGTGCGGGATAGGCTTCGATTTATTATCTTCACTATTATTATTATCATTATTAATTACCTTTTGTTCTGCCCTGTTCTTTTATATTTTGCCTTTTATTTATTTATTTTTTTTTTTTTTTTACGTGAAAACGAAAGAACGCCGGAATAAGAGATGTATAAATGGTTCAGCTAGTTAAGAGGTTTATATCGACGTGGGTTCAAGTATCTTTAGATACGCGAAAGAATGGAACAAATAATGAAAGATTATTATCCTTGTTGTTGTTATTATTATTATTGTTATTATTATTATTATTATTATTATTATTATTATTATTATTATTATTGTTGTTGTTGTTGTTGTTGTTGACATTATTATTATTATTATTATTATTATTATTATTATTATTATTATTATTATTACATTGAGACCCTAGAGCTATGGATTATCGTCCTTCGCTTTCAGTCTCCATTTAGCTGTTGCACCTGTCTCACAAACGAAAGGGGATATCTTCCAAAACCGTCAACCGATTAACTGCAGATCCTCTTTTCCTTAGTCGCTCACTAATTCTTCTTCTTCTTCTTCTTCTTCTTCTTCTTCTTCTTCTTCTTCTTCTTCTTCTTCTTCTTCTTCTTCTTCTTCTTCTTTTACTACTACTACTACTCTTTCCCTACTTGCTATTGTCTTACCATTCATTCATTTGGTTTTTACCTTCTTCGTGTTGCTTTATATTAATAAATATATATAATTTATATTAATAAATTATCATAATCATCATCATTACCATTACCACTATCATTATCATTACCACTAATCATTACCATTCCCCCTCTCATCCTCAACTTGATCGTCGTCATCATCATCAACATCACATCATCATCGCCATCCTTGGTATCATCATCATCATCATTTTCATCGTCATCAGGTCGTTAACATCGTTATCATCCCCGACTCACCGGTTCAGAACAAAAGGGATTAGTGAAACAGAGGCTGCACAACCTAGTATATATATATATATCCCACTATACAACGCTACACCCCGCCACATCACACCACTTCACTCCCCACTGCCCTGCACCATACCCCTCACCACCACATCACAGTTCTACTATGACACACCACCACACACTTATTAGCTCAAAGTAACATAGATATCCCTTTATTTATATATTAAGTACATAAACAATACCTATAATGAGATGCAGATAAGTAAGTATACTTAAGACGAAAACATAAGCAATCGACAAACAACGGCTTAAGCTTTTCCGTCAAACCAAAATACATAAACACGCACCCAATTCAAATTTGTGGTTTAACTAGGTAAATTGGGCTTAACATATTTTCTTCTTTTCTCTGTCCTTTCTTTCTACTCTTTTTCCTTCTTTCATTTATGCTCCTTGTTTTTCATTCATGTACTCTTTACTCTTTACTCTTTTACTTGTTTCAGTCATTTGACTGCGGCCTTGCTGGAGCACCGCCTTTAGTCGAGGACTTATTCTTTGTAAGCCTAGTACTTATTCTATCGGTCTCTTTTGCCGAACCGCTAAGTTACAAGGAAGTAAACACACCAGTTGTCAAGTGATGTTGGGGGGACAAACACAGACACACAAACACACACACACACATATATATATATATATATATATATACATATACACGACGAGCTTCTTTCAGTTTCCGTCTACCAAGTCCACTCACAAGGCTTTGGTCGACCCGAGGCTACAGTAGAAGACACTTGCCCAAGGTGCCACGCAGTAGGACTGAACCCGGAACCATGTGGATGGTAAGGAAGCTACTTACCACACAGCCACTCCTGCGCCTTTATATTTTATTTTATTCTATTTTAAACATAAACGATTAATTTTGGAATAATAAAGAAAATAATTAAAGCTCAAAATTTTGGCATCCAAGCCCTCTAGGAGAAAGTTCAAATTGTGCTTCATAAAAATGTTTTTACATTTTTATTTTGTTTTTACAATTTTATATTATCTTTATATTGTTTTTACATTTTTCATAGCATTTCTTTTTTGTTTTTGCATTATTTCCTGAGAAATCATGCACGTGCCGTATAAGCTTTTGTTACAACAACGTTCGGTGTGTAGGTATATATTTCAATCGTAAGTCGAAATTCGAGCTCCTTAGAATCATAACAAGACCGTGCACCTTTCATCATTTTAATCAAATCGCATATCCGCAATAAGGAAATACCGCCGTAGTACATAGCAAGCATAGTTATAGTAAGTGCCATCATAAAACGTGGGTACTCTGGGTAGTTGACCAACAGGGCTCAATGTTGTGATACATAATCACGAGGCGGCGCTGAAAAGTTCCTGGTTTTGAGTAAAAGATAGCTTAATTATGATTTTATTCAGCATATTCCCTTCTCAGATTCACACACTTATTGCAGCGGTCCTTCAGTTTTTCTTGGTCCCGTAACAAGTGCTGTTAGATTATGCGAACTCAATAAAGCCATCCATACAGTTCACAATGGAAAAAGAAAAAGACAATCAACTAGCATTCCTGGACGTATTAATAACACACACCAAGTATGGATTCAGGACCTTCACTGGATGATACCTCAACTTCCATACAGTGTAAAGAGAGGGATTGTTCAGTGCCTAAAACATCGAGCAATGAATATAAGTAGCGATCGTGATACCCACCACGAAGAAATGATCAAGTTCAGTAACAATCTATTAAGCAACAACTACCCCTAAAAGCATACTCTCCACTCTAATTATGAAGAAAAGAGAGGATGAACCCGATAAACTATCCACAGTCTGTCTACCCTATGTGAAAAGCTTCTCCGAAAAGATACAAGAGATATGCGGCCCATATGACATTAGGACAGTATTAAAAGTAATACAATACTTCGCAAATATCTCCTTCGAGTAAAACCACCAAGGGAAGAGAATATGACTAAGAACAGCGTGTACTCCAGCCCATGCAGCTGTGGTAGGTTATACAAAGGCGAAACATGTCACCCCCTCAAAATAAGCGTAGAGGAACATCGCAAAGCTGTGACACGGGAGATATTGATAAATCGGGTATAGCTGATCATGTATGGAAAAATGGAGATCACCTCCCCCTGTGGGATGAAGTTAAAATAATAGACAAAGAACACCACTGGAAAATACGAAAACTAAAAGAAGCTGCACATATGCTAGGACACAACAACCTCCATAAAATTCACTCCATAATTGCCCACGGGCATATGGCGTAGTGGTTAAGAGCGCGGGCTACTAACCCAAGATTCTGAGTTCGATTCCAGGCAGTGACCTTCATAATGATAATAACATTGAAAAATACCTTATGAATGAGAACCCAGGTTCGAAATTTCCCAAAGATACCTGATGAAGGCTGGAGGGTATATCAGCCGAAACGTTGTGTTAACAACAAACAAGATGAGGACAAATATCCATCAATTGTAAATAATGTAAATAATGAAAAAGAAGTTGTATTAGTGAGCGACTAAATGGACAAAAGACTTAGTTTATTATAAACACATGCTAAATACTTGGTTTGTGTGGTGATACGGTGATGAAACTGAAGAGAAAACGAAAAGTTTGAAGTGAAGTTATTGTAACAATCTCACAAATGTTCGGGGTCTATTTTTAGTAAACAATGACACAATTGTTATTTCGGAATGAAAATTAGTAATAGCAACAGCAATAACACTAACAACAACAACAATAGTAATGATAACAATAAGGACATTTTATTTATTTAATAAATAATAATAATAATAATAATAATAATAATGATATTATATTAACAATAATAATATACAAATATTCAACAAAAAATATTCCTTTCCAAAAATTATTGTATAAAAATATTCTCAAGAAAATAAAAATAAAAAGAATTCCATTTAATTAAGTCATGTGGTAATTAGTAGAATTAGTGAATGACTTAATTAACGAAATAAATTATTATCATCGATTGCAATTAGTGTGAAATAGCGATGAGTGCTTTTATTATCGATTCTAAAGTGATGATTAAGGCATTTCTATTGTATAGCTACACCACCTACACCGTTTCTGTTGTGGTGGCCACCACCACCAAAACTACCAGCACCAACACCACCAGCATATTCGTCAGCCCAGCTCCATCATACCCACCACCTTTCAACACTACATTTAGCAGCTTTATCGACTCCTCCACCGTCACCGCCAACATAAATATCACCATAAGCCAACGTCACCTTGATCTCTAACCCCAGCGTAGACCATAAGTATTACCATCCTCGCCATCCTCGCCGCCATCATCAATATTATTTCATTATCATCACTACTAGCGTCAACACAACAACGAAGCCTGCTAGAAATAGTAACCGAATCTCCCTCAAATCATTCCCTACTGTATTAAAAATGAACACACTGAATAATGTGGTCCTATTGGATGTATTATACTTAACGAATATGGTCGGATGGTTCAGTTTGGAAATACTATTGGTTTTTTTATCTGCTCTGTTAGAGATGCCTTGGGCTAAACAACAATAACAACGACAGCTGTTTTCACCACCACTGCTAATACTACCCCCACAAGACAACACCTCCCCTAATAACACTGTTACTATTACTCTACCATACTTCACCACCAGCATCACCAACTGGCGCCATAAACTATTGTAACCTGCCATAATCATCATCAGCATCGACATCATCACCATAACAACCATCACCGCCGTCATCATCAGCATCATCCCCACCTTCATCATCATCATCGTCATAATCATGACCGTCCTATCCATAATCACCACGTGCTTTCACTGTCAATTGTAATGTGAGATAATATAAACCAGAAAGTGTTCAACTCTTGTTTATATTATTGTTGTAACTGAAGAAAGAGCTTAATCAGGTGTTTTATAAAATAGACATTAACAATTGAAACATACCTCTCTCTTTCCCTCTTCAAATATACCTCTCTCTCTCTCTCATTCGTTTTCTCTCTCAGTTTCTTTCTTTGCGTGTATATATATA